>NW_026717653.1:0-20343 GCF_029784015.1 Lycium ferocissimum | reverse complement strand
GTTTTTTATGGGGTTCCCCCCAAAAAACGGCTAGGTTATCTTCTTAACTTTGTTTTATCTCCTTGTTCCCTTGTTATTTTATGATGTATGCTTTACATACTCAGTACATTGCTCGTACTGACGACCTTTTTCTTCTTGGACGTTGTGTTCATGCCCACAGGTAGACAGGGGGACAATCAGCTACATAGGGTTAGACCGACACGCGAGCACTTCCATAGGCTTGGTGCGGTATTTACGATATATTCTTTTGTGTACATACTCGGGCATGGCGGGGTCCTGTCCCGTCTTCATGATTCCAGTATTTCAGTTAGAGGTTCATAGATACTCGTATGCGGGTAGCAGATATTATGTGACCCTCGATGGATATTTTGTATATTATCCTTTTGCTACCGCGAGGGCATATATATACATATGTGCACATGTTTTATGGAGTTTATATGTGTATGGGTTGAGACGATAGTAGTATGATGCGTGGTCTTTCGTGTAGTCGACTACGGTGTCATCGTGGCCGTGGCGGGTCGTGACATGGGGAAAACTCAAAATTCGATTTTGAAAGGAGATTGAATAAATTTGGGTAACCCACTTCTGAATTAACACCACAAATAGCAATGAAAAGAACGATAGATAAAGACGTGCCTAAAATTGAGAAATAAGATGAATTGGATAACTTTAGTTCTCTAGATGAGGTGGCAAATTGAGAAAGATTATTTCTTGTAAAATCCTTATGACCATCGCAAGAATGAAGTGAGAAACGACAGTAGGACAGAGGGACGACAGAGGGAGAAGAGAAAGAAAGGAATCGAGCGCGACAAAAAGATGTTGAGTTTTTTTATCTTTTTCTGAAATGACTAAAAAGCCTTTTCTATTCTATTACTATTAGGAATAATACATTGCAACACATTACTAAGAGCATTTAAGTAAACTTAAAAATAGGGACATTGTTAACCTACTACCTCACTTAAATTGTATGTTAGCAAAGATTTTATGTGTATGACTTAGTTACTTAAGAGTTATGGTTAAAAACAACCTCAATTATTACTTGGTTTGCGGATTTGTGTATGCTTATCGGTTATTCAATTTTTATATCTGAATTATCACCATCTATGTATTAAACACACTTCAAAGTTGACTAGGCCAACTATCAGAGCATCTACTCAACTAGGTGTTTTAATACATAGATGGTGATAGTTCGGGAAGAAAAAGAAAAAATGGTAATAGTTCATGCAGGAAAAGGGAATAACTGATCATTGTGGTGTGAAACTCACAAAAAAGTGATAATTTAAGTGTATTTTTTACCATTATACCTTTTGTTGATGAGATCAACTAATCTTTATCATAAAGATCACTATACTATATTGATCTAACTGAATCAATAATGTCCTAATTAATAATCTTATGATCAAGAATAATTTTAAATTAAATTTTGAAATATAGTAATGTACAATACAATATTTGTAGTGATATGGAGTTAAATTTTGCTTTGACAATTGATGACTTTCGATAACAAGAAAATGTCAAATAAATTGAGCCTGGCTAGTGAAATTTGTTGTCGTCAAAACATTTATCCAGAAAACAATATAAAACGTATCATACTTAGTTTAACAATTTATTAGTGTCATCCTATCTTTACCTGGATGGTAAGGAAAAAATGAAGGGAAAAGCCAGAACTCTGGTGGCAAAGGATTACAACCATCCCACTCGTACACTCCAAGCACCTGCCAAGGAAAACTATTACACAGGACAAAGCTACATTTTCCCTCCTAATACCCAAACCATGTTCTGGAAAACCCATTAAGGCATTTTTTCATTATAAGATTAAGAAATTTAAACCTGAATAAACATATAAATATTAATATGTGCATAAGATATAAATATTTAAATCTAAATACACACATGAATATTAAAATATTGTATTAAGATTTGAAGAATAAATAATTAAGACGGATTGTTTTCTCAAAATATGAATGTGTAAAACTTGTCTTTATTTAAAAATTAATAAATATAAAATTTTAAGAAATACTAAATTAATATAATATTATTGCAACAAAATATGTTTTCAAATTATATGACAGTTGATGGTGCCAATTGGATGATGGTGGTTGTGGGTACCAATTGGATGATGGTGGTAGTTGTTGCTAGTTGATTGTAGCGACTGATAATTGTGGCTGATGACAGTGATAGCTAATGGTAGCTGATGGTGGTTGACAATATATAGTGGTGGCTGATAATGGTGATTGTCAGTAGTAACTGGTGGATATAAAGCCGATTGATGGTGGTGATTGTAAATTATGGCGAATGGTGATGACAGCTGACTACAGTGGTTTTGGCTGAGGGAAAGAAAAGTGGGTGTTGGTAGTTGATAATGGTGAACGGTAGTAAAAGCAAATAAAGTTGTGGTGAACTATCTTTTTTGTATAATTTCTTGAATTGACATCTTAATAATATTAAGATTTTATTATAGATCTTAATCCTTCAGATATGTTCAGATCCATTACGTGGTTGTACAAAACAAAATTCGAAAAAGCTCAAATATGTAATCGAACTTAATGAAATGGTCTATCTATGTCATTCGTTAATAGTTGGACATAAACATGCCATCGTCGTTATCATTTTGTGTCGAATATGTCATTACCCACTAATGGAAATCCACTACCATCCAATTTTGTTATGTAACATTATCTAAACCCTTCATTATTTATCAACCCCTTCCCCTCTCACCCCTTTTACGAGTGGCATATGTGAGCTATTTTTTTAAGTTCAGTAGCATATTTGAGTCTTTTTTCAAGGCCTTATAATATATGACTCTCTTGGGTAACAAAACTAACTTTTGTTATTTTTCTATTTATAATTTGATGCATGATATTCAACTTTTAGAATCATATTACTATATAAACCTGCATCTCTTTTAATTTTAAGTAACAAACGTATAAGGATAAGTTTGTCCCTTATACCATAACCTTATTATTTTACGTGAAAAATTATACTGTCTTGTTTAAATAGATTATGAATTTAATCACATTCTACATCATTCACAATTTTCACATACTTGATTTAAAAAAACACATAAAATTTGTTTTAATAAAAGACAAACTTAAAAAATAGTACACTAATGAGGTGTAGGCGGGTATGAAAAATACATATGAGTGTGTGAAATAAGAGTACGTATGTAGTTTCATGGTGAAATTTGGGGTATTACAGTGGTTGGGACGTGGTGATGGCTTGGTAAAAAGACATGAAATTTGTTTAAGAAAAAAAAAAGGACGGACTTAAATGAGAGTATACTAATGAGGTATAGTGGAAAGTACATACGAGTATGTGAATTAAGAGTATGTATGTGTTTTCATGATAAAATTTGGGATTTGAGACTACATTAATAAAGTGTAGTTGGGTGTAGAAGTACATATCAGTGTATGAATTAAGAAATGTACGTCATTTCATGGTGAAACTTGGGGTGCTATAATAGTTGGGACCTGATGGTGGCTTGAGAAAAGGTTTTAATATGTAACTGCATTTAACGAAATGACTCACATATGTCACTCGTAAAAGTGAGTACCGAGAGGGATCGGGGGGGGGGGGGGGGGGGGGGCTGGTGAGTAATGAAGTGTTTAAATAATGTTGTGTGGCAAGATCTCGATAGTAGTAATAGGTTAAGTTAGTAGATATGACATATATGACCCAAAATGTTAACGTAACGTGGCATAAATAGACCATTTCATTAAGTTTGATGGCATATTTGAGCTTTTCTCAAAACAAAAACGCACTTAATGGTTAAGATTTGAATAATTAAGATTTAGACAAAAATCAAGCATACTTATAGCCTGTTTGGCCAAGCTTATTTCCCCCCCTAAAAGTACTTATTTTTTCAATAAGTGCTTATTTTTTTTAAAAGTGAGATGTTAGAGAAAATAAGTACTTTTGAGGAATAGTAGAGACAATTTTTCATAAGCTAAAAAATAGTTTTTGTCCAAAAGTACTTTTTTGAAAAGTACTTTTGATAAAAATACACTTAGAAACACTTTTAAAAGCTTGACCAAACCCTAATTGCAGCGCAAAGTATGTTTTAAATTAATTGGCCAAACACAAATTTCTTTTCGCCAAAAGTACTTTTTGAAAAGTACTTTTTTGAAAAGTACTTTTGAAAAAAAAAAACTTTTTAAAATAAGTTAATTTTAGAAACTTGGCCAAATAGGTTATTAATGACTTAGATTTGAATAATTAAAATTAAGACATTTTTTAAGAGCAAACAAACAAGACATTAAATATCCTTGACTTTACGATGTTTGATGTTGCAGTCCAAATACTTACTGATAAATACGTTTTTCCCCAGGAAGGAATTGCAGTGGCACCGCCATGATCAAGAATCCATTTGCGACCTCTAGCAACTGCGCCATTGCCGCCATCATCATCATCAGGCCCTTCACCCAACAAACGTAAGGCTACATAGCTAAGTGCTGAACCAATCATGGTGCTATGCCCTTCTATATAGAATCCCCATCCACCATCTTCATTCTAGCCCACAAAATGAACATTATTAACTTCATTCATAGTATCTGGCAATTTTGCTAAACAGAAGAAAGCATAGAAGATATTCATACTTACTTGATGGTTGTAAATGAATCTAGCCAATTCTGTTTTGTGTTCTTGTGTTAGAACGGTGTTAATTGCTCCGCTGATGTATAAGGCAATGAGCTACACGAACAAACAGTTGGGATTATTAATCAAATTGGGAAGCTATGTAGGTTGCATATATATATATATATTTTTTTTTTTTTTTTGTCAAAGCATATGTAAAGATATGGATATCGGGTGTAATTTAACCCGAAAAGTTAGCTTATAAAGAAGGATTGTCCAAGTTCATATAAGGAGACTAATCATATTATTAACCACCGATGTGAGACCTTTTTATCTCGTGCGTGGGCAAATTTAATATAAATAACATCAGGTGGGGAGCACTTGCTACGATGTAAAAAATGAATCTTGCCTAATTAATCCCAAAACTAAATTTCCATTGGAGAGGATTACTTTCAAGTTCTTTAGGAGATAACTCATCTCATTAGCCACCGATGTGTGACTTTTTCACTCTTTAGCATCATACTTATTATTTTGCATTAAAAACTTAAAACACACTTTGACTGAAGTCTTTGTCACAGTACTTTAACCTTTCATTTGTTCTTTTGTTTTCTCCTCGTAATGGAAGAAGTGAATTGAGTGGGAACTCTGAAAGAATGGACGAATACTGCCATGAATTAAATTTTCGGGACGAAAATAGCTATCAAAGGTAGAACGATAATTTTACCTTTTAACAGAGTAGAGAAAAAGATCTTCTATTAAGACTTAGTACATAGGTAGCCCTTAAACTTGTCAAGATATTCTATTTAAACACTCGAACTAAGTCTTGTCTCAATTGAACACTTCAACTTCTATAAAGTATTCGAATTAGACACTTTCAGTTTCGATTTTGAATTTATTTTTGCTTGTATTTTTATTCGTTTATTAGGTAGTTAAGTTAACACATAAAATATGTCATCTCCTTAATTATATGCATTCACCTTAATAAGTCATAATTGACCCTTTCAAATTTTCAATTACGCAATTTACATGTTTTATTAATATTAGTTTCGATTAATACTTGTAGACCAAAAGCTCGACAACAAGACCTTTATGAGAAAAATTGAATTTAAACACTTCGTTAATACGTCGCTAAATTGCTTCGTGGCTAAGATTCTTTTTGATAATTCATTACTAATTTGTCGCTAAACAGGATTAGCGATGAATTTCTTGGTTAACTTTTCGTCGTTAATTCATATTTATTTACTAGTGAAATAATAACAAAATTTTTTGAGAGTTGTTAGCATAAGTGTAATAGAAAAAAATGATAATGTATTTAGAATATATTTTATTTTCTACTATTTCATCTTTGTTGTTTTAAATTTGCATTTTACCAATTTGACATATAATAATATTCTATAATCAATTTTGTTTTATTTCTAATTTCTTTCACCACTAGTATTTTTCTTATTTAGCAAAGTTATTATATACTTAAGAGTTTTGTCAATTTGAAAAATAAATTTACTAATGTGAGGAATTTGAAAAATAATAAAATTGAATTTTTTTTGCTAATTAGCTATTTCAAAATCTTAATTATTTGTTTGCTCCATCAAAGGAAATAATTTATTTTTTATCAATTCAAATTCTTGATATTAGTTCATCCCAATTCTAAATATTTAACTTTAATTATCATTTTATCCCATAAGAATTCTACACGAACTTTTTTAGTTTGATATTTTGATTTTATCCTTTTAAGTTTTTTTAATTATTTTTCTACCTCTCAGCATTTTATTTTGGGGTTTTGTCTTGGGCAAAAATAGGCAAACAACATTCCGCTAAGGAGGTTCGTGCTTTTTGCTATATATAGATAGATAGTGCACGCGCTTTGCACGCGTATTAATGAATATTATTTTATAAAAGTAAATAAATCTTATTAAATAATGTGTTTGACTTAGAAAATATTTTCTTAAGAAATAATATAAGTTCATGCAAATGAGTAAAAATATTGGCCACATATATTTTTAGATGGCTAATTGTAATTGTTAAGGACTTCCGTCAGAATACATTATGGAAATTGTTGTTATTTATATGACCCAATACTGAAAACAAACGAATAACAGAAAAAATGTTGTTATCAATAAAGAATTGTCAAATAAAATAATTAAAAATTGAATCTCTTGGGAATGAATAGGTCGGCTTTGTAGCTCATAGAAAAAAATCAATAAGCAATAATGTAAAATTCGAAATGATTATTATTGACTTAATATTTATAACAAATAACTTAATATAAAATATATAGGAAGTTATCTTTTGTTAAAATAAACATTAATAATAATAATAATAATAATAATAATAATAATAATAATAATAATAATAATAATAATAATGTCGACTCGTTTATAATACGTTCCATCTTCGACAGTTCTATTCGTGTTGTTTTTAGTTTGTATTTTTACTAATCTGACTCTTAATACTAATAATATGACCATTTTGCTCTATTTTTTATTTTCTTTGCTATTTACAAAAAGTAGCTATTTTTATGTCACTTTTAAAAATAGCTACTTTACAAAAGTGGCCGCTATCTTAGAAAGGGCACATTACAAAAATGGTTATTTTAATACTTTCACAAAGAGGGTATTTTTAAAATGGTTACTTTTGCAAAGTAGTTAATTTTTAAAAGTAATTACTTTTACAAAATGACTATTTATGAAAATTGGCTACTTTCAAAAAGTAACTATTTTTAAAAGTATCTACTTTCACAAAGTGGCTATTTTCTTAAGTGACTACTTTTGCAAAATGACTATTTTGAAAAATAGCTACTTTTCTCAAGTAATATTTTTAAAAGCGGCTACTTTTGTAAAGTGATTACTTTTGTAAAGTTGCTATTTTTGAAAGTTACTACTTTCACAAAGTGCCTAGTTTTGTGGGGGTGTGGCGGAGAGGGTGAGAGGTAGGGGTTGGGGTAGGGGTGGGGGGAGACGGTTATAAGGGTGGTTTGGGGAGGTAGTGGGGGTGGGGGTAGGGGTAGGAGGGGGTGGTTAAGTGGCTGGGTGGGGATAGTTTGGGTGGTGTATAAGGTGGGGAGTGGGGGTTCGTGGGCGGCGGGGTGTTGGAAGGTCGAGGGGTAGGGGTTGAGTGGGTGGAGAGGAGACAATGAACTTGCAATGTTACTTAGGAAACTTGTTTTCCCTACTTCCATTACGGAAGTCATTTTCCTCATTTTCAAGAAACTTATTTTCCTAGAGAAAATGTTTTCCAAGACATTTTGACCAACCAAACATGGAAAAATTGGAAAACATTTTCCTCCATACCAAGCACACTCATAGTATAGATTATCTATATCGTTTTAAAAAGTCTGTATTGATTAACATGGGACACATGTACTCCAGAGACTAGTTAGTTATTAATTATGAAATGACATATTCCCTCTATCCCAATTTATGTGATACACTTTCTTTTTTAGTATGTCATAAAAAGAATGATACATTTCCTTATTTGACAATAATTTAACTTTAAACTTTATCTTTTACGTTTAACAAGATGATTTATGACCACACAAATATCTTTAACTTGTTTTGGACTATAAGATTCAAAAGTCTTCCTTATTTCTTAAACTCTACGCCCAATCAAACTATATCACACATAAATTGAGACGGTGGGAGAATATAACATGTTGAAAAACACAATATACTCGATCGATATTTTTTGTACGATATATATATATATATATATATATATATATATATATATATATATATATATATATATATATATATATATATATATATATATATATATATTTTTTTTTTTTTTTTAAATAAATTGTAAAATAGGAAAGAGACTCACAAGAGGAGGAGTGAAGAACAAGGGACCAGCATTCTCAGCCGGCCAGTGACCATCTTTGGCTTGGATGGCACGGATTAGACGGAGAGCTTTCTTGACAGCACTTGTGACAGCTTCATATGTCACTTGTTCCTTTTCACCTATTCTTACTGCTGGAGTGCTCAACAAATCCATCCCACTTTCCTTCTTTAGCTGTTGTTAATTAATTCACCAAACAAATTTAGTTTACTTGAGCATTGGCCAATTAAAATGGGAAATATATGATGTGTGTATTCACCTGAATTCTCATGAACAAATCAGCGCAGGCATGATATCCCCTGTGGCGGTGGTTGTGGAAGTCTTGGCGGGCTTTGTCGAAAGCTTGTCGCTCTTCGAGGGTTCCAGCATTAGGATCAAATTCCCATATTTGTCTTCCTACAAAGTTGTTAGTACTCTTCAAATATGGCCCTCCGCCTTCTCCTATCTTCAGCTTCCACATCGAAAATAATGAATCTCTGCACTTGCATGCATGCATATTGCTATAATTAACATTATGACAAATTAATTAAGCACTTTATATATATATATATACACACACACACAAAGCGTTTTACTATATTTAACCCCTCTATCTCAATTTATCTGATACACTTTTCTTTTTAGTTAGTCCAAAAAAGAATGATATATTTCTATATGTAAAAATAACTTACACAGAAATAACAGAACAGGCGGCAACAAATTACACAGAAATTTTTTGAAGTGCAAAAGGAAGAAGAAGACAGTCAGATTTTGTAAGGAAATATGAAGGAATGTCTAGATATTTATAGCCAAACATCTGGGTTCAAACGAAGAGTTGGAACTCTTTCAAGTGTCTTTTTACGAAAAATGGTTGTTTACGAAAATGGCTAAGTTCGAAAAATAACGGGCAAATAAAACAAAGGGGAAATTAAATTACCTTTACAAATACGGTCGTAAAACATTAATAAAAAAATAATATTAACGAATTAAATTTGGTCTAAAAAACATATCAATCAATTAGATCATTTGTTCAAATTCAAATCCAAAATCGATCGACGACAATAACGCGAGGGGAGACTCTCTTCTCAACTCGTTATGAGCTAGAAGAAGTACTTCCGTCTATAAGCACACTAGTTTTGCTTTCCCTCACTAATGAGGGACAAATTTTCTTTGTAAAAGAAACTTCTCATTTCCCGCCATCGGAGATAACAATGATTGAATTGGACAACAATGACTGAGAGCTAGGGATGACAATGGTTGAATTGATTTTTATTTCTAATTTGAGGTTTTTAAAACTTTGGAGATGTGGACACAATTGTATTTTTTTCAAGACTCGGGTAGGGATTCAAGTCTTTTAAGACTTTAGGGATGGGGACTACTTTGTATTTTTCAAACTTTGGATCTAGGGTTGAAAACCGTTAAACTTCTTTTGCTCATTTCCTAAAGGTGGGAGGGGGTGTATTTCACCAATTTTCAAGACTTCAATGGTATAGTTTTTCAATGGGAAAAGGGTCAAAAATACCTCTCCATTTTGGGAAAAGGGCTAAAAATATCCTCCACTATAAATTTGGATAAAAAATACCCCTCCCATCACTAAAGTTTTCAAATATATCCCTGTCTTAACGGAAATGCGCAACATAATCTGATTTTATTTTTAAACCTGCTCCATTTAACCCGATCCAACTAAATAAAAAATTCATATGGGTTACCCGCTTCCCGTGCCTAGTGGCTCCGTACGTAGACGGAACAAGTTGGTCGTGATATGTTTTTTATGTAGTTGATCGGATTTAAAAAATGAAATCGGGTTATGTTGGGGATTTCCGTAAGACGCGATATTCGAAAACTTTAACGACTGCGAAAGATTTTTTACCCAAATTTATAATGGAGGATACTTTTAACCCTTTTTCCAAAGTAAAAAAGTATTTTTGACCCTTTTCCCTTTTTCAATTGTAGATTCAAAGAGGTCAAGAGACACGAGTAACTATGGGAGTAACAAAAATTCTTAACTAAATTTTATATTTGCACCCTACACAGATATGCCATTTTTTAGAATCACCATTTAAGTTCCAACCACAAAAAGAAAAGGAATACTATATATGTTCTTTATCTTTTTTGACGAAACTCGTTAATTTCATAATACTGTATATTATAATGCATCCATAAATACTAATCAAAACTGAGTTGATTTAGTACGTACATCGGTACATCTTACATACATCCTCTTTATTTTATCTTTTATTTTTTTGAGGGGTTCACCTCAAAGGGAGCCCTTTCATCGCCTCAAGCGCAAAGAGGGTTTAGCCCCGATAGTTTAACTTATGTTTACTACTGGTTGTCCCTACTCGTTTTTTTATTAGTTCAACATAAAAGTAAGCGCTAGAATTTATGACCTCTTATGTACTTTCAATATAGCACTGCACTTCACAAGCCATCACAACTCTGATTCATAAACCGTCATCGAGAGGTGTAACTATCTCATTTAAAAGTTTAAATTGTTAGATAGAATATATTTTTATCTACTTAATGATATCTTCAACATTCACATGTTACAATTCGCAAATGCAATAAAAAACATGGAGAAAATAAAACAGACTCTGTATCCTATGTAAACTAGAGAGCAAGATACTTGAATGCAAGACCGAGAGAGAGAGAGAGAGAGAGACCTGTTTGAAACTTTTGAGAAAGATGTAAAGCTAAAATCAGCTCAAAGGGAGCTGGGAAAAGAGACAAGATAGAGGAGCTCTGTGGACATAAATGGCTCTCAACTTATTAGTTTTCTGCTAATGGACAGATAGTCCTTAAATAGAGTGGAGAAAAAAGATCGTACTAAATGAAGCAAATGTAAAGGGCTTACGAATCCAAGTCCTAAAATATCCTAACTATATTATTTAACTTTAATGTGCGGAGACGTGAGAATTTAAGGTTATAAGCTACTCTCTGTGTGTTTATTTTTACTTATCCATTATATTAAAAATAATTTTTTTATTTTTACTTGTTCACTTTAGCATATCAAGAGAAAGATAATTTTTTTTTGTTTTGTTTTACTCTTAGCATTAATTATTCATTTCCAAATCATTTTCTAAATCCAATTTACTATATATCAATTAATATGAGTATTACAGAAATATATACTTTATTTATTGGCCTGAATTGTAGTGCTCAATAAATTAGATAAGAAAATCGAACGAAGAAGTATTTCTATTTGCCAACCGATAAATAGGTTTGCTCGTCTAATTAACTCTTTTTTCTTGGTCCTTACATCATAGGAATTGCGCAAAAGGGGTCAGAAAAATGTCAAAAATGATAAAGTACGGTTTACCCTTGACCATTAATGAGCAGAATAAATTGTGCAACCAAATTGGTTGAGAGCTTCCAATTAAGGCTTATATCATTTACTAGATGAATCATGGCCGGCACTCGCGGGGCGCGGGCCCAACAATTGAGATTATGGTATTGTTTTGCTTGCAAATGATAATATAAGCCTTAATTGGAAAATCTGAACCAATTTGGTAGCACAATTTATTCTGCTCATTAATGGTCAAGGGTAAACGGTACTTTATCATTTTTGACATTTTTCTGATCCCTTTTGCGCAGTTTCTATGATGTAAGGACCAAGAAAAGAGAGTCAATTAGACAACCAAACCTATTTGTTGGTTGGCAAATAGAAATACTTCTTCCGTTCACTTTTACTTATTCACTATTGACTTTGCACGTTCCTTAAGAACTAATAAATAAAGTATATATTTTACCATAATACTCATATTAATTGATATATAGTCTCAATATGCTCCATATCTCGAGAGGTCATTTGGGTGTTTCACCTTGTAGCCACTTAATTTTGTTTTATAATCGTAAAGTCACTCAACTATCAATGCTTTCACCGTGTAGTTACTCAACTATTGATGTTTCATCCGTAGTCACTCAACTTTATTTTCTAACTAGAAAATCACTCAACTATTAGTGTTTCACCTACAAAGTCACTCAACCTATTTAATTAATTTTTTAATATTTGCTGATTTTTATTTAAAGCCAAAAGAAATAAACAAGCACTCATTTTAATCATTTTATTGACCCGGCGGTTTGACCCGACCCACTAAAATTACATTGACCAAGACCTTTTATTTTACCCTCATTCCCACTAAATATAATATTAGGTAGTACTAGTAGTATTTTATTTACTAATTATGTCGTTAGTTTTAAATAATTTTGTCATTGATCTTTGTTATTTCTTATTAACAAGCGAATTTATCTGATAAATAAAATACTAACCTCGATCATAATCGTAGATCAGTTTGTAAAAATTTCGATTATCAAATACATCTATTTATAAGAAATAACATAGCTCAATGACTCATCAATTATTTAAAAGTAACAACATAACTGGTAAATAAACTAGTAAATTCGCTCATAAATAGAGATTAATTTATAAAATCAAATCTCGATAGACTCGTCTTTCTAGATAAATTCGTTTGTTAATAAGAAATAACAAAGATAAATGACAAAATCATTTAAAACTAACAACATAACTAGTAAATAAAAACTACTACTACTACTACATAATACTATATTTAGTAGGAATTGGGGTAAAATAAAAAGCCTTGGTTATTATATTTTTAGTGGGTCGGGTCGATAAAATGGTTAAAATGAGACTTGTTTATTTCTTATAATTTTGGCTTTAAATAAAAATCAGCAAAATGTAATTAAAAAATGTCACGACCCAATTCACGAGTCGTGGTGGCACCTACACTATCCCTTCGAGTAGGCGAACCACATTACTAATAACAAGTTAAATAAGCGGAAAATTTATTTAAGAATAAGTTATCAAGTTTTAAATACTTATTATAACAAGAAATGTCACGACAATCCCAAAATCTGTCAAAGGGTACAAGAGCGCTAACATAGGACGTAATAGAAGTCCGAAAATACCCGAAGGCTACATATTGTCCGTCGAATACAAAAACGTAAATAGATAGTGAGGTTCTTCGGGGCCACGGATGACGGGTAGCTCACCCCGAATAACTAAAGATGTCACCCTCACGTATCGCCCACGGGTTTAGAACCGGAGCCTGGATCGTACTCGCACTCAACAAAAGTGCAAGAAGAGTAGTATCAAGACAACACTTGTACCGGTAGGCATCATAGGCCGACAATGATTAGATAACGCATGAAGAAGTCAAAACCAACAAGTAGCACATAGAGCAAACAGTATGGTCACATATCAATACAAGTAAGGTGTAAAGGAATCATGAAATCAACCAAGACGATATAATTCACCAAATGATCCAAATATATATATAAGTGGATGAATGAAATGCAACAATGTATGTAGGATGAATGCAATGCATATGCGCTTTGTACAACATGTCCGGACGGAGCTTAACTCCACGTCTCGGCGATCACGACCCATGGGGACCCGCGAAGTCCATGTACCACTCGCTCCGAATATAACCTCGGATCACGAGCACACTCTCACGATCCCGCAAAGACCTCGGGCATCGGACACTCCATTGTTCCCGCAAGAAACCTCGGGCAACAAACACTCACAATCTCCGGCAGAAACCTCGAGTCTCTCTCGTCACTCTAAATCTCCATAAAACCTCTGAGTCTCTCGATCACTCACCTCACCAATCATCATAACAATAATAATAAAGACATGTCATGCATGATATCGGGCCTCAACAATATCATCAATATATAGTCAACCAATACAAGTCATATTATTGTTACCATTTCTTTACACACGGTGAGTGAGCTAGTATGTGACAGAGGTACGAACAGGTGATATCATAGAAAATAACACATATGGCGACAAGCCCACATAGCAACTAACAAGCCAATCTAACTGGAAATCACCTCTACTTCATGCCCGAAGGCCTATATGCGTCCCCGTCACTTTCGACAACTACATACGATTCTCTAATCAGAGTCTAACTAAAGTAGACCGTAACCTACCTCAATGCCGAGCGGATGCCACGAACAATCAAGCTAATGTCTTCCCTTTGCGTAGAGCCTCTGAACGATCAAAATCTATAAAATATGCGATCTACGTTAGAATACGACTCTAAGGACACCCATACTGCTATATTTATATTCTAAACAGCCCACATTCATGACATACAATATTGATTCACATATGGCTACGACATTCTCAAGTTACTTCTAATAGTTTGTAGCTTTGACGTTTTGTATGTCACAACTTATAACATTCCATCCAACACACAATATGGTGTATACTCTTAACTTATAATTATTCTTTCTAACTTAATGAAAGCATAAGTCCAAAACAGTCCACTATCACAACATGTCCAAAACAGATTCCTAACCGACAACATAACGATGTTCGGAATTCTTGCAAAAATGTTTACGAACATACTAAGCCAACCACATGTGATTTTTATACATCATTTCATGTCTTCTTTTCATATAATTTCAGTAAGTTACGACCAGCTATCCACACGTGAAGTACAACATCAATTCATACGCAACTACGCTATATCGTCATTTTTATAATCCTTATAACAACTCACAAATGACTTTAGTTTCAACTCCAACCATTAAACACCTTCATTTCCATCATAAAATTCATGATAATAACAATCAAAATATCAAGTAAAAACAGTTCACTAACTTCTTCACAAAACAGTCCACACACGGCTACACCATGCTTCAACATCACTCACATAAAATCATAGATTCAACCATTTTCATACTAACATAACTTCACCTTTAACCTTCTAATTCTTTTCATTCTTTTTTACCATGAGATCTATGATAGTAACAACTATATTTATTAAAGAAAATCAGTCCATTAAATTCATCAAAAACAGTCCCTACGACTAACTACCATTCCAACACCAACTTTCATGATTTTATGCATGCGATTCATGTTCGTCAAGTTACAATCATTCTTCAACATCAACCCATATAACTCCATAACTATTACCATGTTCCAACATCAACACACCTTATTTCATGCATACAACTTATATTCACACATCTACATCACCCTTAATACATGAAAAGAAAGTTAGATCTTACCTTGACCACTTGAATTCTTTACTTGGCTAGAGTTGGTGACTTGAGATGAAAATGGTTCTTGTTGCTCCAAAGACTATCTTCACGTTTTAGGGACCTTCTAAAGGGTTGAAACACCTTGGAAAATAATTTTTGGATCAAGACTCAAAGAGCTCAAAATCAGGCCAATGTGGCCGAGAGCTTTCTCTCTCTCTAGAATTAGGTTTTCTTTCTTTGTGTTGTGTAGTTGAAATGAATTGTGATGGCTGATATCTTAGTCATTATTTTGTTAAATTATGATGCCTACAAGTTGGATACAACACATGCTCCATTCATGACATTGAGCACTCAATTAACTTACACAAAATTTCAATATTTTCTTCACAACTTTCGGCCAAGAGCCTCCTTGGCCGACCCCCCCCTTGGCTCTCCTTTCTTCTTTCTTTTCCATTGTTTACAAGACAATCTTAGGTGTGTTGAATGATTCATGCACCACCCTTTGTCTATTGTAATCATGCCAAGATGGATGAGCAATATTTAATGTGCAATGATCCCTCCACCATGTTATGTCCTCTTAAAACAATGTATACTTTCATAAAGTAGTGGATGCTCAAATATTCAATTGTATGCTTCAACTTTTTTCTCCTCAATTCTTCAGCCCTATGGCCGAATGTAACATGAAGTTTCTTCCAAATTTAATTGTCCACAATATGTTGAAAATGTAGTGGATGAATCAACATTTAATTTCACACTTGTATGTCTTCCATTTGCCTTATTTTAGATGACTTGAGTCATCCTTTTTACCTTGGATGTTGAGGTTCTTATTGGCTTATTATTGTCACCAATTTTTACTTAACACCACACTTAAGTAATTCCTAATCTCCAATAACATTTTTAAGTAAATCCGAGTTTTCTATCTCACGTTGATTCTTTCGCGAATCACTCGACGTATAAAATACGGGGTCTAAAATTCTTGTCAATTAAATAACCGAATCACCGGTTATCGCAAGCTATAGATACCAAAATTAGACCACAAAAGGGTGTTTTAGAGATATTAGGCATAAAAGTGCTAAACGACCAAACGGGTCGTTACATAAAGTAATTATCTAAAGTTGATTTTTTTAAAGTCTACGAAACCAAAAAGATTCTAGGTACGGGTTCAAATAACCTAGAGGGAAGGTATTAGGCATCCTCTAGATTCCATTAATAATGGTTAACCGACCGGACCTACGATTAATTAGGCTAAGAATGTAAATATGTCATTTTAATATTTAAGAAATAATTTATAAGTATGGCCAAAGTTATAGATAGATATATAAGAATGCTATTAAAAATAGGACTTGTAGGAAATAGTAATATACATAAAAGAGTTTAGTTGTAAACTGAAAGAGCGCTGGCTATGTAACGTTTTAAACATCGTTGAAAATAACTCAAAAGGGAGGCCTTAACTAATTTTGTTTAAGAGTACGATGTGATAGGATTTTCTTTCTCCTTTTTATTATGTTTATTAGCATTATTAGCTAAAAGATGTACGTGATTGATTCAAACTCGAAGGGTTGTTTATAAAATATATTTGAATTCATATTTATATATAAGTAATACCTTAAGATTCCCAACATAGTAAGAATGAAACATAATTCAAAAGATGTATTCGTGACTTCACGCCCTTGAAAATCAATTGCTTTAATATAGATAAATATTATAGGTACTAAAGATAATTTAATATAAAAGAAGAAAATGGAACTATGAAATTAATTATAGGTTCTTCCTACCCATTTACTAAAACCAACCCGACTAATTCCGCTAAGGTTCACCTAATCTAAGCAAATAAAACAAGCAAAATGTTGGTCATGTAATCACAAATTTAATGCATGAAATAAAGTAGATGGGCGAAGGTAATTGATGGGCTCAGCCCATTTTGAGGCTGCTGTAGTTTGCTTGCTGTTGGGCTTCGGCCCAGGAATCTTTTTATTCGGCTGATGGCAGTGACTCGAAAGAGATTTCGTTGGGGTTTTAGCCCAACACCGAATACGAAAGACGACGAGTCCCTCGGACTCGTACGCGATGGTCATGCATAAAATAAAAGAAAAAGATTAGTATATGATCAAGATAGCTACTAATACAAAACTCATAACTCAAAGAAAGAAACTTCAAATACCATCACATAACAATAAGAAAATTAAATTTAATTGGGCTGTCCATACACAAGCATATCCATACACGAAATCAAATCTACACATGTTTCATGTTTTGGACAAAAATGAAATCGTAACAGGCCCAAAGAAAGAGAACAAACGTGAAACTTAATTACAAGTATTAAAATCGACAAGATTCAAAGAATCACTATGCGAATCATTTTAGGGACAGGGCAGGTTAAGAGAAAACACATTTAAACATATTCAGATCAATAAGCTTTCAATCAAGTATAGAAATCCATTCTTTTAAAAGTGAGGCCTCAAGTTAAACAACTTTCATCGGCCCAAGTGTAATATCATGTTCAAATCATGATTATCCAAAGTGCAAAGGCATTTAGGCTTATGCAAGTTCAAACCGATCCTTTGTTTCGAAATGCCCAAAGTGATAAAGCTAAACACGAGGCTATCATCAACATAGAGCTAAAAAACCACATCAAGGCAACAATATTCTCCCAAAATATAACATCTTATTAATCTTATATGTGACGGAACTTTGGCTCAAATTGTGAATGTGCATAGTTTGAAGTGCGGAGCAACTCGGCTCAAAAAAAAACACTTTGTTTGCCTTAAAGTTCAGCAAAGAGTCTTACGGTTTCTCTGACTTGACTTGAAAATACAACAACTAACTTAAATGTCAATCAAGTTTTAGGTCCTTAGAATACAACACCAAATGGCCACAAAATTTGAAGGCTAACATTTAGCCTCGAAATACGGCAACAAATGGCCCGAAATGCGGAGCAATAGTCTTAAAAACATTAACGGCCTCAAAGTTACATCAAGATGTGCCTAATTTCCCAAAGTTCAACTCGCATCCTACTATCATAAACAATGCCAGAAATCACAGTATACTAAAGTGGATACGATTATATCATTCGAATGAACAAAGAAGAACATGGGAAAATTAAGGATGAGCATCACAACCATTTCATTATTTATCAAGCTTAAACAATCGGCTTTTGAAGTTTGAATCAAGAAGAGAGCCTTAACCACACACCGGATGACCTAAACTTTCCAGGGTAATACATTTATAATGAATATTTATTTAATCAAATAGGAACTCGGGGGCGATCAAAGGTAGAAGGCTTTTTTTCGAGAGGAGAAGAGAGGAGAGATAATCGGAGTTGCGAACCACAAAGCTTGGAGGAACACACATAAACATCAAGCCAAGTGAGTTGAATTAACATGAGATTGGTTCGAGGAGTATACTGATTTTAAACACCAAGTCATCTCGACATAGAACTAGCTGATGGCTAAACTAACCGAACAGGCCTCATCAGTGCGAACATGCCAAACTAGGAACCAAACACCTTCGGCTTAACCAATCAAACATGAACTTACACAAACCTCTAAATACTAGCAGAACTAAAATTAAAATAAAACGTATATATATAGATGCTATCAGCTATTAAACTGCACAACCCGAACCCAATTAAGACATGAGCATACAAACATTATTAAAAATCGAAATCAAACTAACTAAAACATGGAGGTGTATAATTCCGCTAAATTACTAAACTGAAATCCAACCAACTGAAACAAACATGTGTGAATATATAGCTACTTCTTAATCTACTAAAACTGAAATTCAACTACCTAATGAAGGATTGTTTACCTTCTTCGAGTGCAGTGAACTGGGCTCCAACCTCGGATCTACACTCGAACAGATTCGAATCCCAGATCGAAACGGACCCGAAAGTTTATGTATGAGAAAATGTTCAAGAAACAGATAAAGTAATTTTTTCTCAAATCGTATAAAACCTTAGGGGTAAGCTAGGATCAAAAATCCCTTTTTTTTTTCGGCTAAGGACATAAGATCGTATTTATAGGGAGTAAGGGCTAGGGTTCGGGTTCTAATATTTACGGCGGAATTCTAATCAAAGATTCAAATCTTGAATTAAAAATGCTGTTGGAAGGTTTTTGGACGGACTTGTAACCTTCACGTGATTTGGTCTTTAATGTTTCTCAAAATGGTGAGATTTTTCTTTTGAATTCGAAGGTTTTTAATTTGTTTATCAAGGTTTTGATACGCGACGGATAAACTGGGGAAGACTTAGAGACGAAAATCGGAAAGATGCGTCTATGCATGGCTAAAGGGAGATTAAGCTTGCTAAAAATGGAGGAAGAAGAGAGAGAAAGAGAGGCGGCGTGAGGGTTTCAACCCTAGTAGAGAGAGAGAGTGAAGGAGATGGCCCTTTTGGGCTGTTCGGCTGAAAGGCTTAAGCCTTTTGTATTTCATTGAACTGGGCCGGGTCAAATCCTTAAATGGATTGGGCTCGGTCCAGATTGGATGGAAACAGAATGGGGCCTATATACAAATATATGTACTTGATATACCGGTATACGCATGTATATTAGTGTATATATATATATACATGAGGATTTGACACTTGTTTTAATTAATAACCAAAATTTAAGAAAAGACTCGTTAATTTAGACTCTTAATCATGACTAAACAAGGTTAATTAGATGGACCGAATTAATATTTTGGGCTTCTAATTTAATAACTAGTACCATATATACTATATGAAGACAATTAATAATTGATATGTAGAAAAATAAGGATTTAACAAAGTGTTGTCTTGTAATTAATTTAACGGGTACAAATCCCTAAATGACGATGACGAACCATTTAAAACTCGTAACAGAGTAAAGAAAGTAACGATGTTAATAGTAATAAAAATAGTAGTGAAACAAAGCATTTAGCTCGTTAAAAAAAATTAAAAAAAAAAAACCAAGGAAATAAATT
>NW_026717652.1:0-23341 GCF_029784015.1 Lycium ferocissimum | reverse complement strand
TTAATGTTCGCTTGAATATTGAATGCCTAAAAGTTTGTGGCTAATGTTAGCATAATTGGTGTTATGTAGATTTCGGAGCATCCGAGAGTTGAGCCTTGACTTAGCTTGCGAGCGGACAAGGTATGTAAGGCATCGCTTTCTTTCATTTGGCATGTCCTAGTGCTATTAGGCTATGACCCACATCTCGGGGTTTTCTGTTCTTAAATCCGAGCTTAGATACGTACTTGTTTGATCCTAAAGATTGATTCATTATTTTGTTCGATATAAGGTTCTTAAGTTTTCAAATAAATGAGTTTCAAAAGACTTGTAAAGATTTTGACTACAAAGAGGTCCCGAACTTCAAACGTCCGTAACTTTTGCATACGAGCTCGGAACGCCCCCAAACATAATATGTATGTTCATAAGACCTATCTCTTCCCTAACTACCATAGTCGGGCTCGGATGGGGGTCGGCACCCGTCCGTGGGGCCCGCGGCTTTTCTATGCTTCCGTAATAATTTTCGGGGAAAAGTTAATGTTATTTTCGTTTAAACTTTGGCATATGGACTTCTTACTTACTTTATGATTTATGATTATGATTTTATGCATATGTGTGCTCACGACTCCGCTCGTGCTCATTGTTGTCACCTCGTCCACCGGATCCCGGGCCGGTTATGTTCGTGCGCGCTATGATATATATTCCGGAGTATGATGTGTTCCGGTACGCCGTGTCCCCTTCGGCCGGGTACCGTGTATATTTGGCGTTACGGGGGGTACGTTTTATGATATGATATGATCCGTCGGGTGTCGGAGATCTGAAACCTTCTGGAGTATGATGTGGTATGGCGCCATTGTCGGCGGGCGACCATCGTTCTAAGAGCCTATGCATGATTTGTGTTTTTTTTATACAAGTATTTTGACATTTGCATATTGTACTTAGTTTCACGCATCTTTGTTTCGACTTATGATTTACGTATTCTGCTTTACATACTCGGTACATATTCGTGCGACCCCTGTCTTCGGGGGTGCGTTCATGCCGCGGTACGGACGCTCAGCTTGGTGATCCACCCGCTTAGGACACCTATTCAGCTTTCTGGGAGTGCTCCTTCTTCCGGAGCTCATATATTTTGGTATATTATCTTCTGATGTATATGTACATTATTATTCAGGGGTACGACGGGGCCCTGTCCCGTCATATGATTTCGTTATTCTGTTTAGAGGCCTGTGGATATGTATGTGGGTTATGGCTATGTCTGTACAGTGTATATATATGTGATATGTTCTGGGCGGTTCGCCGCCACGGCAGCCCTGCCGGCTTGCCTGTATATGTATATATGGTTATGTTGGCCCTGTGTGGCCTTTGTTGGTATTTTCTGCGTGCAGGTTAATTTTGGCTAGTAAGAAAAACAGAGGAAACTCTGCCCAAATTTTATTGAATATTTAAGTTACTATTTTTTGGGACTTTGGTACGTACGGGTGCCCAGGTCGGGCGCTAGTCGCGGCCTACGGGGTTGGGTCGTGACAAAAGTGGTATCAGAGCGGTTCGTCCTCGGAATGTCCACAGGCCGTGTCTAGTAGAGTCCTGTTTATCGGTGTGTTGTGCACCACATCTATAAACAGAGGCTACGAGACATTTAGGATCTTGTCTTTCTTTCGATCTTAGATCGTGCGATAGAGCTGTGTTATTAGGATGACTTCTTTTCTAACGATGTTATGTTTTCGGCGATGCCCCCAAGAAAGACGACGGTGCCCGAAGGGCAAGTCTCTTGCTGTGGGGAGAGACTAGTAGGGCCCGAGAGAGTTACCGGGGCCCGTGCTCGGCTCGGCCGGAGGTTGTGCCCGGTCGGCCGGTTCGGCCACCCCATCACCATCGAGAGGGGCACGGAGCGGCGGCGGCGGGACGGGCGGCGGCTCCACCGCCGTTCCGAGGTTCGAGTGCCGAGCCTCCAGCTCCTCAGCTAGGGGCGGAGGACAGGGCCATGAGGGACGCTGTTCGTTCGGTGTTGACGGAGGCGGTAGCGGGGGCGAGGTCCGAGACGAGGAGGGGGGATGAGTATGCTGGTGGACGTGATAGTCAGAGGGCTCGTTATTTCCTGACCTGTAATCCGCCAGAGTTCTTCGGGTCAAAGCCCGAGGAGGACCCTCAGGAGTTCATCAGAGAGATGCGGCGCACGCTGCGACTTATTAGGGCCTCCGAGACTGAGTCAGTGGAGCTGGCGTCGTATCGGCTGCACGATATTGCAGCCAATTGGTTTGAGTCGTGGGAGCTGTCCCGGGGTGAGGGCGCGCCACCAGCCGTATGGGATGAGTTCACGAGAGGCTTTTCTTGCCCCTTTCTACCCCCGAGAGGCCGGACGCGCCGGGGTTCACGGGTTTATACATTTGCGGCTAGAATGGTAGGAGCGTCCGGGAGTACAGCCTGGAGTTTGATTCTTTAGCCAGATACGCTCCTCATATTGTGGCAGACATGGCCGACAGGGTACACCAGTTTGTTATGGGGCTGGATGATTATTTGATCGATAGTTGTATGTCGATGGCTGCTCAGTGCGGCATGGATATCGCCCGAGTACGAGCATATGCCCAGGGCATGGAGGAGCGGCACGGGGGCGCCGGCCGGACGGGGACTATGATAGACGCCGGACCCCGAGAGGGCTAGATCGGCGGGTATTCGGAGATTCACGAGGCGGACGGCCTCGGCGGCGGCGCGGCGGACATTCCTCTCGGCCGGCCGGAGCACACCCCCACGGGTCGCGGGCGGGAGACACGACGGTGTCGGATATTCGGGAGCGGGACGAGCTCCCGGGGCTTCGGAGTTCACGGGCGGCGGAGAGGTTCTGGCCAGTCAAGGCCACCCATACCTCGATGCACTTATTGTGGGAGAGCGGCACCACGGCGAGTGCTATCGCGCCACGGGTGCTGTTTACTGCGGCCGACGGGGCCACGTGATGAGAGATTGCCCGCTCGGGGCCGGTGCGGGGTGCGGCGCGGCCTACGGGTTCGGTCTTTGGTTCATCTTCATCATCCGTGGCTATGCGCCCTGCGGGGCGAGGTACACCGGCACCGTCAGGCCGTGGTAGAGGCCGTGGTGGAGCAGCTAGTTCTAGCGGTCCCTCGAACCGCATATATGCTTTAGCCAGCCGTCAGGACCAGGAGGCATCACCTAACGTGGTTACAGGTACATTATTGGTTTTCTCTCGGGTTGTATATGCATTGATTGATCCTGGTTCTACTTTATCATATATTTCTCCTCTTATTGCTGATAAAATTGGGATTAAATCTGAACCAATAGAACCGTTTGAGGTAGCCACTCCGGTAGGGGATTCTATTATCGCTAGACAGGTATATAAAGATTGTTCGATAATTGTCTGTGATCGTTGCACTAAGGCAGATTTGGTAGAACTAGATATGATCGAATTTGATGTTATTATGGGTATGGACTGGTTGGCTTCGTGTTATGCTAATGTTGATTGCCAAAAGAAAGTAGTCCGCTTCCAGTTCCCAGGCGAACCGGTTATAGAATGGGCAGGTAATACTGCAACGCCGAGGGGTAAGTTTATTTCATACCTCAAGGCAAGAAAGATGATCAGAAAAGGTTATATTTATCATCTGGTACGCGTGCACGATTTAAAAACTGAAACACCGAATATTCAGTCTGTTCCAGTGGTAAATGAATTCCCAGATGTATTCCCAGACGAGCTACCAGGTCTTCCTCCGGAACGGGAGATAGAATTCACCATAGATGCTGTTGCCGGACACTCGGCCCATATCTATTCCTCCGTACGGAATGGCACCGGCGCGAGAACTAAAGGAATTAAAGGAGCGGTGAGAGATCTTGGAGAAGGGCTTTATTCGACCCGGCACATCGCATGCCGGGGGAGCACCGGTATTATTTGTGAGAAAGAAAGACGGTTCGCTGCGGATGTGCATTGATTATCGGCAGCTGAACAAGGTAACTATAAAGAATAAATACCCCCTCCCCAGGATTGACGATTTATTTGATCAGTTGCAGGGAGCTAAATGCTTTTCAAAGATAGACCTGCGGTCTGGTTATCACCAGGTGCGAGTGCGGGAGGCAGATATTCCCAAGACAGCCTTCAGGACCCGGTATGGGCACTATGAATTCAGAGTTATGTCTTTCGGGCTGACGAATGCTCCAGCGGTATTCATGGATCTTATGAATCGGGTATTCAGGCCGTTCTTGGATATGTTCGTGATCGTGTTTATTGATGACATTCTGGTCTATTCTCGGTCAGAAGACGAGCACGCAGATCATTTGAGAACGGTTCTTGGGGTACTTCGACATCAGAAATTGTATGCAAAATTTTCTAAATGTGAATTCTGGCTGGCGTCAGTGGCGTTCTTGGGACACATTATTGGAGCTGACGGTATTCGGGTAGATACCCAGAAGATCGAAGCTGTGAAAAATTGGCCCCGGCCTACAACACCGACGACGAGAGGTACGTAGCTTCGGGATTGGCTGGTTATTATAGAAGATTTGTGGAGAAATTTGCTTCCATTTCGGCGCCTTTAACAAGGCTAACTCGAAGGAGCCAAATTCCGGTGGACGGATACTGTGAGCGGAGCTTCCAATTATTGAAGGAGAAATTGACTACGGCTCCGGTCCGACACTTCCGAGAGGGCCGGACGGGTATGTCATTTATTGTGATGCTTCGGGTGTTGGCACTGGGTTGTGTATTAATGCGGCACGGCGAGTCATAGCATATGCTTCCCGACGACTCGAGAAAACATGAAAAGAATTATCCCACTCATGATTTGGAGCTCGCGGCGGTGATTCATGCCACGAAGATGTGGAGACATTATCTATATGGCGTCCATGTTGATATCTATACAGATCATAAGAGTCTCCAATATATCTTTAAGCAGAAAGAGCTTAATTTGCGGCAGAGACGGTGGTTAGAGCTGTTGAAGGATTATGATGTTGATATTCTATACCATCCGGGGAAGGCCAATGTTGTCGCAGATGCTCTCAGTCGTAAATCTATGGGCAGCTGGCGGATGTTCCATCGGAAAAAAGAAATAGTTCGTGAAATTCATCGGTGGCAAGCCTTGGAGTTCGTTTGGCCGAATGCGGAAATGCTTTGGGATTTACGTTCGAGAGTTGTTGAATCTTCTATTGTGGAAGAAATTAAGCGTCGCCAATATGAAGATCCTATTCGGTGCATTATCGAGACACGGCCGTGAAAAAGAAGACTCCGTTCGAGGTTTCATCGGATGGGGTGTTATTATACGGGGGCGGATTATGTGTACACGGGGTTGCGGATCGACGGCGGGTTATGGGCGAAGCACACTATGCCCGTTATTGTTCCCCGGGAGCTACAAAAATGTACCACGATCTTAGATGTTTATACTGGTGGGATGGCATGAAAAAGGATATCGCGGAATTCGTCGCTCAGTGTCCAAACTGCCAGCAGGTCAAAATTGAGCACCAGAAACCCGGCGGCTTATTGCAGGAAATGGAGATACCGATGTGGAAGTGGGAAATAATTAATATGGACTTCGTCGCAGGTTTGCCCCGCACTCCACGGAGGTATGATTCTATCTGGGTTATTGTTGATAGGCTGACAAAATCAGCCCATTTCCTCCCGTCGAACCACTTATTCGGTGAGGATTACGCCGGATTGTATATTAAGGAGATAGTAAGGCTTCATGGAGTTCCCACATCTATTATTTACGACGGAGGCACTCGGTTTACAGCAAATTTTGGAGATCATTCCAAGAAGGATTGGGGACCCGGGTGAGTCTTAGTACGGCATTTCATCCTCGGTCGACGGACGGGCCGAGCGTACTATCCGGACGCTAGAAGATATGTTGCGGGCCTGTATTATCGATTTCAGAGGTAGCTGGGATGAACACTTGCCATTGGTTGAATTTGCCTATAATAATAGCTACCACTCCAGTATCCAGATGGCACCGTATGAGGCTCTATATGGCAGGAAATGCAGGTCACCGATCGGCTGGTTCGACGTTGGAGAGACTCAATTAATTGGTCCAGATATAATCCAACAAGCGGTGGACAAAGTAAAGCTTATTCGAGAGAGGTTATTAGCGGCCCGAGTCGACGAAATCGTATGCGGATAATCGACGTCGGCACTTGGAGTTCGAGGTTGGTGATTGGGTATTCTGAAGGTATCGCCTATGAAAGGTGTTATGAGATTTGGTAAGAAAGGAAGCTCGGTCAAGATACATCGGGCCTTATCAAATTGTTCGGAGAATAGGCAAAGTTGCTTATGAATTGAATCTACCAGCTGATTTGGGAGCGGTACACCCGGTATTCCATGTTTCTATGCTCCGTAAATGTATTGGTGACCCTTCCAGAATATTTCCTGTGGATGATATCCAGGTCACAGAAAAACTATCCTATGAAGAGCAGCCGGTAGCTATATTGGATCGCCAGGAAAAAAGGTTGCGGAACAAGGATGTGGCCTCTGTTAAGGTGCTGTGGCGCAATAATAATCGGGAGGAAATGACCTGGGAAGCAGAGGAACAAATGAAGAAGAAGTATCCTCACTTATTCCAGGAGCCCACAGGTAATCTAAATTCCTTACTTACCCGCGTTGAGTAATAAATGAATTGTATGTAATAGCTACCAAAGAACTCCCCCAAACTTGCCTATAAGACCCCGTAGGACAAGTCTAACATTCGAGGACGAATGTTCTAAAGGGGGGGAGGATGTTATATCCCGTATTTTTAACAACGGGATAATTTGAGTTAATGATGACAAGTTAGGATACAAGGCTATTCCGAGACAAGAAGTCGGGATTTTCTTTAATCATGACTTTGTTTTAAATAAGTGGTATATGACTTTGTTGGCATGGAATCATTAAGGAAAAATTTGGGGCCAAAAATGAATTAGAAAAACTTGTGAATCATGTTAATTTAAGGGCCAAAGTGGCCGGCCAAACTCTAGTGGGCCATGGCCACAAAAATTATTTTCTTTGGCAACTTAAAAGATGACTAAGTCATCTTTCTCTACAATTTATTTTCTAGAAAAATCAAGAAAGCAAGAAGAAGGGAGAAAGAAGGAGACATTCGGCCATAGATAGCAAAAACCAAGGCCAAGAATTAGCCATAGAAAAATTCGGTTCTTCTAGCAAAACAACTAATTCAAGGGTGCTTGTTAACGTGGAGGCGTTGGTTGGATTGATAAGCCATCCGTTTCTCTTGTTCACCACCTTAGTGGGCGTGTGGAGTGAAGAAGAAAAGGTAAGAATTAATTTTCCTTTATGTGTTTTGAATGGTGTGGACATGTTGTGGTATGCAAACATGCATGAAACTTATGAAAACTTGGATGTTGGAGTTGAACCGTGGCCATGGTGGATGCATGGCTTGTAGCCGTGCATATGTAATATTGTGTAGAAATGATAGCTTGAATTATATGTAGTATGTTTCCTTGTCGTTGTAATGTGTTGAATGAGTGTAAATCGTATGTGTGTGTATGTGTTGAAAGGTGGCCGAATATAGGCCATGGTTGTGCCAAGAATGGACAAATGTTACTTAAGGCTCTAGTTGTTGTCGTTGTGAGTTTTGTATCGTTAATGAACCTTTGAATGATCCACGTGGATGTTGTGAAGAATGCGGGCTGTTTTGGAAGCCATTAGGCTTGTAATGTAAATTTTGTGATTAAGAGGAAGACATTGTTTATGCATGGTTTAGTAGTATAATTTATGGAATTTAAAGGAAAGAAAGGTGGGAGTAGCATTCTCGGGTTTGGGCTGCATTTCGGGTAAGTTGGGACAAGGTTTGGGTTATTTGAAAAATTGTGAGAATTACTTAAAGTGTCCTTGAATATGATTTAAATGGGTTCGGATTAATAATGGAACGTATGAGCCTTAATGTTAATTTGATTATATGAGTATAGTTGAATATATTGGAATGTCCTTAAGTATGTAGCAAAATGTGTATAATGTCGGAATGTGTTGGAAGTTGGATATTAATATTGAAATGTATTGTGAATTGATTATTGATGTTGTTGGATTGGTTGTTGTTGAAATTGGCCGAGTTGAATCTCGGGGTTAGTGTATGTACAGGGGAAATGCTGCCGAAATTTCGTTAGAATTTAATGTTCGCTTGAATATTGAATGCCTAAAAGTTTGTGGCTAATGTTAGCATAATTGGTGTTATGTAGATTTCGGAGCATCCGAGAGTTGAGCCTTGACTTAGCTTGCGAGCGGACAAGGTATGTAAGGCATCGCTTTCTTTCATTTGGCATGTCCTAGTGCTATTAGGCTATGACCCACATCTCGGGGTTGTTCGTTCTTAAATCCGAGCTTAGATACGTACTTGTTTGATCCTAAAGATTGATTCATTATTTTGTTCGATATAAGGTTCTTAAGTTTTCAAATAAATGAGTTTCAAAAGACTTGTAAAGATTTTGACTACAAAGAGGTCCCGAACTTCAAACGTCCGTAACTTTTGCATACGAGCTCGGAACGCCCCCAAACATAATATGTATGTTCATAAGACCTATCTCTTCCCTAACTACCATAGTCGGGCTCGGATGGGGGTCGGCACCCGTCCGTGGGGCCCGCGGCTTTTCTATGCTTCCGTAATAATTTTCGGGGAAAAGTTAATGTTATTTTCGTTTAAACTTTGGCATATGGACTTCTTACTTACTTTATGATTTATGATTATGATTTTATGCATATGTG
Organism: Lycium ferocissimum; assembly: GCF_029784015.1. Lineage (NCBI taxonomy): Eukaryota > Viridiplantae > Streptophyta > Magnoliopsida > Solanales > Solanaceae > Lycium > Lycium ferocissimum. The sequence continues at coordinate 14,694 of NW_026717652.1, read as the reverse complement.
TGCTCACGACTCCGCTCGTGCTCATTGTTGTCACCTCGTCCACCGGATCCCGGGCCGGTTATGTTCGTGCGCGCTATGATATATATTCCGGAGTATGATGTGTTCCGGTACGCCGTGTCCCCTTCGGCCGGGTACCGTGTATATTTGGCGTTACGGGGGGTACGTTTTATGATATGATATGATCCGTCGGGTGTCGGAGATCTGAAACCTTCTGGAGTATGATGTGGTATGGCGCCATTGTCGGCGGGCGACCATCGTTCTAAGAGCCTATGCATGATTTGTGTTTTTTTTTATACAAGTATTTTGACATTTGCATATTGTACTTAGTTTTTGCCTCTTCTGTTTCGACTTATGATGCTTTACATACTCAGTACATATTCCGTACTGACCCCCTGTCTTCGGGGGCTGCGTTCATGCCCGCAGGTACGGACGCTCGGCTTGGTGATCCACCCGCTTAGGACACCTATTCGGCTTTACGGGAGTGCTCCTTCTTCCGGAGCTCATATATTTTGGTATATATTATCTTCGATGTATATGTACATTATTATTCGGGGGTACGACGGGGCCCGTCCCGTCATATGATTTCGTTATTGGATATTTAGAGGCTATGTGTGGATATGTATGTGGGTTATGGCTATGTACGTACGGTGTATATATATATGTGATCATAGTACACATTTTAAACGAATTAACAAGCAAGATTAATGTTAAACCAAGTAACATATATTTCGTGCTAAATTAACATAAAATGATTTAAACTAATTAATATATTATACATGCTAAAAATATTAACATAGACTTTACCATAATGATGGTAAACTAATTAGCATTTAGCACACATCAAACAAATTAACGTGAAATTAACGTTAAACTAATTAGCATTTCCAAGCGTGAAAAAAAATAACAAATAACTTTATTGTCAAGCTAATTAATATTTCAAGCATGTTGAGCACATCAACAAAAAAAATCTAATGTTAAATAAATTAACATTTTAAGCATGCTAAACAAAATAATCAAATAAATCTAATGTTAAACTAATTAACATTTTAAACTTGCTAAACAAATTAGCAAATAAATCTCATGTTAAACAAATTTGACAAATACATCTAATGTTAAAGTAATTAACATTTTTTTTTATAAAAGAAATTGGGATAATAATTTAATGTCATTAAGAAAATATAAATACTAAATTTATATTCTGAATATTAGGTCCATATGACCAAATTTCTTAATCTGGATATTAATTAAAAAAACAAAAGCTTTTAAATCAGACCATCAGCCCAAAAAAATCAGCTATGATTAAATTGGGCCTTTAGCCCATTAACTAGTTCTGTAGCCAAAAGAAAAAACAACCAGAGCATTGATATGGGCTCTAAGCCCAAGATTTCTTATTCTCCAGCAACAAAAACAAACCACTCAAGCCCATTAAAAGAATATATCTTCTCTAAGGTAATGCTAGGTTAAACTAGTTCCTTTTCCTCCCCAAAAATTTTTGCCTTGCTGCTATGGAGCTCACGTCCAATTCCCTTTTTTTTTTTTAAATTATTATCTTGCTTCTGCCATTGGAGAAGAGGGAAGGAAGAAGCCTTGCATCTTTTACTTCTTATCACGACAACCACACATTTAACAACAATATTTCACACAAAGGTCTTGATGATATTAGCTGGTATCCGATTGAGAAAACAACCAAAAAAAAAACAACTCCAACTTAAACAATTAAACCTTAAAAAATAAATCATAGAATGATTTCAAAAATTTATTTCATATCGTAGAAAAAAATTGTTCATTACTCGTATGGACAAACATAACACATATAAGAAAACATTAACCTAACTTAAAATGTAATTTTAAATCGGTATACTACAAAGTTTTATTATTTCCATCCATAACACATGAAAAAAAAAATAAATACTCGGTTCTAAATACACACGAGACCCCTTAGCTTTCTATTTATTTTTGTAAAAAGTGCAACAAAAAATCGTTTTGTATGCCTCTTGATACCAACACATTAATCTAAACTAATTAGATAGCGCATAATCCATAAAGGAGAACTTACGTGTTCTTCGTGTAGCGGAAGCGAAAGTCGAAGCGCGGCTGGAATTTCGATGGTAGTTGGCATGATATATTCTCTCTTCTCTCTCTAAATCTAATATATTTTAGAAAGAGAAGTCTTGTTTTGAAAAATACTTACATATATATATATATATATATATATATATATATATATATATATATAGGAAATATTAGGTGGACACAAGTTTAATGGCCCAATCGCCTTAAGCACCCCTTATGGGTGGACCCAAATTTCCTACGCCGCTTTCTATATCTATTAATGTATAATCTTTTTCTATTAGATCTTCATCTTCTAGTATTTCTTCTTCTTCTAGAATTAAATTCTCTGTTTCTATCTTTTCCTTACAACATGTATTATTTTTTTTGCGTATTCAAAACCTATCTTCTTTCTTTTACGGAGTTTATGTTTGAATTTTTCTTATGTCGGATTCTAGTTTCACTCCTAAGAGATTGTACTAGTGTATGAGTAATATTCTTTAAGAAAATTATTCCATCTCTTGTAATCATACAACTTCCATTATTATGTAATATAAAGTCTAATCTTATGACAAAATCTACATTTATATTCAAGTCTCTTACCCATGTTTTATCCATTTTATAGCTAGGTTTATAAAATTCTGAATATGTATTTATAAAGCTAATGTATGCTTTATGAAAACATAAGAGTCTATATATGTTATGAGTTCCATCCATTTGCATAGAGCTCTTTGGTTTTTCTAAGATTTTTATTAGATTTGGCGGAACTATCCTTTTATTTATTAAAACTTCCATGTCATCTTGAATCTACCAAAGCCAATGTTTCTATCTCATAATCATCTATTTTCAAGGCAAGAAAGTATCTTTATTGTTCCTAATTTTTTATCTTCATGAGAAGGTAAGAATCTCATGTTTTCTTTTATGTTGGAAGATTTATGAATGTTGTAGAATAAGTGGAATTGCATGTGAGAGTATGCGTGAGTTGTGGTGTGTGATTTGTGTATGTGTGTGTGTATATATGGGCGGGTGTGTGGTGCGTAGTTTGTAGGATGGAATTGGTTGAATTTAGAATTTTGTGTTATATTTTAGTTGTGATTACGGTGGAATTCATATGGAAATGAAAGTGGAAGGAATTTGATAGAAGTTGGAAAAAAATAGAAGTTGGCCGTGTGCCATATTGTGGTAAAAGTGGAGTGAATTCAAGTTTGTTTAGTTGCTAGTTGTGTTTGTAGAAGGTTTGGATGGAATAAGGAATTGATGGAAATACTTGAATTCGTGAATAATTTATGGAATGCTAATGGAATGTATTTGTATGATCTTGCATTAGTTAATGAATATAGAAATGTTGACATTAGTTTGAAAGTGTAAAGTTAGTTGGAAGTTGTTGTTTTATGAAGAAAGAAGATTAATTATGTTAGTAAGCGAGTTTTAGTCGATAATTGTTGTTGTTGGTGTTGTGTTGGCTTGTTGTTGGTTGTTTTGAGCCGAGTTAAATCTCGGTGTCATATTTATAGGGGGAGGTCTTTCGAAATTTCGGTAGACAAGTAGAAACCAAAGTTGAAATGTTAACTCATGAATAGTAGCGGTAAAGATGACCATTTGGTATTTTGGACGAAACGGAATTGAGACTTGAGGAGCGTGAGAGCCTGACCAAGGTATGTAAAGCCTTGCCCTTTATTCTTTGGCATGTTCCGAGTGTAATAGGCTTGAAATCGTGCCTCAACGCACTTTTGCTTCTCACACTCCGAGATTGAAAATAGCCCAAAATCATTTAAGAAGATTGACTTATTCTTTTACCTTTGGTCGACGAAACACACTATATGTATGTAACTTCCATAAATGGAGTTGGAACACCCTATAATGATTATTGGACGACTCCCTAGGATTATTATCTATTATTTATGTATATCATCGTGATCGGGTCCGAAGTGGGCCCACAAAACCCTAATACTCCCTGAATGGCTCAAATCGATTTATTTCTGTTCGTTCTTTATAGGTACCTCTTCATTATGTTTCCGTCCGCTAACTAATACGTATTATGATTATCTTACGAATCTTGATATCGGTCCCCGACATACGGGACGATTACGGACACTACATTACGATATAATCACGACTACTTTGATCGACCTACCTTGAACTATTTCGGTTTCATTAAGTACGTACGTCGGTACGTATGTATATGGTTTCTCATGGATGCGGTTCGTGGATGTCTCGATACTTCCTTCACTGCGCCGGGCCGGGGCTGTGATTCGTGCACTTCCACTGCATTGTTCACCGCGTCCCTCGGATGTGCGGGCCGGGATCTGTCTGTATTTGATTATGATCTGATTATGATCTGATTATGTGATATTATGGGGATGGCGGCCAGGATGGCATTTGATCTGTTCGTGTCCACCGCGTCCCGTACTACGAGGGGCGGGTTACGTTACCGCGTCCCTTACTAAAGGCGGGATACGTACGTATGTGATTGGGATCTGATATCTGATTTGTACGTCTGTATGTGATTATGACTGCGCATGATTACGTATGTTACGGGCCCGTATGTCCGATTTGGATCATAACTCGTACGCTCACACGCCGAAAATCTGATTCGGACAACGATTCCCCATGCGTCATACATTTGAGTTAACGTTTTGTACGAGAGCACGTACGTACGCTCGTAAGTCGACTCCGCTTATGATTACGTACGCGTACGCTCGTAAGTCCGACTCATTGAATCCGATTACTCGTCCGCTCATTTATACTTAAACTGCTACGATTTTACATATCGACTGCGGTTATCTTAATTATGTAAGTTATGTTTACGCTTTTACATACTCGGTACACTTTCGTGCGACCCCCTTGTTCTACGGGGGGGGGTTACATGCCCACGGTACGGACGCACCGCGTGATACGCCACGGTCTAGGACTTCGGTCTGCTTTGTTTTGAAGAGCTCTCTTTGATCGGGCCGATACTTTTGGTATATATCTCCGTTGTTCATATGTTACGTATGTATGACTATTTGGGTACGGCGGGGCCACTGTCCCGTCTTCGATTCTCGTTACGTATGTTAGGGCACATAGACATATACGTGGGTTTGTGGGTTGTCCGGGTCGGTACGTATGTTCGAGTTTGCGACTCGTACGTATGATAGCCCTAACGACACGTACAGGTTTCAGTATGTATATATGCATATGTATGTTTGTGCGAAGTATCGTATATCTGTATGAATTTATGTATGTTTAAATGGATTCAGCCGGTTGGTACGCCTAGTCTGACAGGTAGGTACGTGTGGGTGTCCAGTTAGGACACCAGTCACGGCCCACGGGGCTGGGTCGTGACAATAGCCTTGTCCTTAACTTATCGCGATTAGCTTAAAATGTTATATCCCGCATTTCGTACGTCGGGACATTCCGAGCCAATTGCGGGAAGTTATGGACAAGCTACTTTCCGACCTTGATTTAAGTATAAGTGCATATTCATCTTTTTGTTGGTATGGAGCGTCAAGGGTAAATTTGGAATAATGAAAAATTGGATGCTAAAAGTTGGGGAAAATAAACTCATGAAATGGCCAAAAGGCCAAGGGGGCCATGGGTCCCACCCATGGTTGGCCAATTGTCTTGAGTTATGAAGATGTACAAGTGGTCATCTCATACTTGTGGGAGACATATATATATATGGACAAAGATGACAAGGCAAGTAAGACTTATTCATCTTTTGAGACTTAGAGAAAAATCTAGAAAATTGGAGAAATTTGGAGGAAAAGAAAAAAAAAAAAAAAAAAAAAGAGAAAAAAGGGAGCATGGCCGGTCATGTGACATATATATATATATATATATATATATATATATATAGGTGTGGTGATTAAATAAGACACAACTCATCATCCCTGACTCTAGAGAATTCAAGAAAGATGGAAGAAAAGAGAGAGAGAGTTCGGCCAAGAAGGCGGCGAACGAACAGGCCTATGGACTTTGATTAAGAAAAATTATATTCTTCAAGCTTTTCAACTCCTTGGAAGGTCCTTATTATCATGGAGTAGTTGATGGAACAAGAAAACCATTCGTTTTGCAAAGAACCAATCCTAGCCGTGAGTTGGAGGCAAGTGGAAGAGGTAAGGTTCTATCCTTTCTTGCATGTGTTATGAACGTTTGAGTAAGTTGTGGTGTGTTGAAATGGATGAAATTCATGAAGTTGTGTGGGTGTGGATGTTGGCCGAATGTATGGGCTGTTTGGGTAGAAAAGATGAACTAATGTTATTTAGTGTTCTAGTGATGTTGTTGTGGATATTATGATGTAAAATGAATGTTTGATGACTCATGTTGAAGTTGTAGTGTTGCGGGCTGCTTTGGAAAATTAATATGATTTTAATATAGTTTCTTGTATTGATGGAAATAATGTTGCTAACGTATGGAAGTGTTGATGTAGTTGATGAATTTGGAAGAAAGAAACGTGTTGTTGTTGTCCCTATGGAGATTGGTGATTTCGGGTTCTTTGGTATGTTGGGTAGATTATTTTGAATATTGTATAAGTTGCTTGGAATGATCTTAAATCGTGTTTGAATGGTCTCGGGTTAATACTTGAACGTATGATCAATGAAGTTGGCTTGATTGTATGCGGCTTATTTGAATATAAATGGAATGTCGATGGGTTATGTAGAAAAGAATTGCTAATGCTAGAATGTGATTTGAATTGATTCTTAATGTTGGTAGTATGGTTGTTGGTATTGTTGTTGAATATTGGCCGAGTTGAATTCTCGGGGGTGTTGGATTCGTAGGGGAGATCTTTGCCAAAATTTCTGTAGATAAGTGACGACTTGGAATTGGATTCTCAAGTGTTATGATTAATGGTTGATGCCTAATGACGTTATTGTAGATCGTGAGAAGTCGAGACGTAAGTTCGGATTAGCTAAGGGAGCGGCTACGGTATGTAAAGCTCACCTTTCTTTCTTTGGCATGTCTTAGTTAAATTAAGCTATGATATGATCCCCGAGGTAATTCTACTCCTACGATCCGAGCATGTCTATGATTCTTATTTGCTTCTTGATATCCGTATTCATAATGTAGTCAAATTATGATTCTTATGCCCTTTATCAACTATGAATGTGCGTAAAAGATTATGTTCGAAAAAGGGTTGGTAACTACGAACGTCCGTAACTTCCATAGGAAGGCTCGGATCGCTTCGATATATTCGTAGGAGGTTCAGTAGCGTATGATGATCTTAACTTCCACGGGCGGGCCCGGATCGGTCGAGTACTTGTCCGTGGGCTCGCAAGACGTTCCTTTGTATAGTTCTAGCAACTTGTTAAAAGAACTTAATATGGTTAACAACCCGACTTCCGAATATGATTACTTACTCATTTGTTAAGTCTGAAATGAGGATCTGTACGTATATGACTTTGATATGTAACTATGATGGCTAAAATTCTGTTTAAGTGTGTTCCGAGAAATATTCGGGAAAATCTGGATTTGACTATGACTATTGGCTTGGTTTTTGAATGATAATCTCTTTGATCATTCTGTTAAATCTGTATAAATGTTGTGAGTTGCATATAGATCCCACGATTCTGCTCGTGCATATTATTGTTACTTCCTTCGCCAAGTCCCGGGCCGGTTACTATCGTGCGCTGATGCGAAGTATGATGAGCGAAGTATGATGAGCGACTAATATTATGGTGTTATGATGTGTCCGATGTGAGCCCCTTTTGGCCGGGTACCGTGGTTATATGATATGATGTGTGACGGAGATGCAGGAGATCTGAAAACTTTCGAAGTATGATGAGTTGTGGCGCCCAAGGCAGGAGGGGCGACCACGTTCCGTCCGTCGGGTCCTATTATGGACCGCATAGGGTATATGATATGATAATCTGATGATCTGATGACCTGATAATATAATGAATCTGTTCTGATGATACGATAATATAACGATTCTGTTTAATGTGATGATACGACATATATATGTATTCTGAAATATGATCTGTTGGTTTCGGAGCCGGTGGTGGGGCAAACCCAATGGTGGGGCAAACCCAGTGGCGAGGCACATTCATATTTGGTTTGGCGAATCCCACATTGGTTTAGGCGAATCCCACATCGGTTAATGTCAGCTACTATGATATGTTTTATTTTATATACATATGAGACAGAAATGTTTTTCAAAAGAAAGCTAAGTATTTTGAGCATTTTGATTATTATATCTGTCTTCTGCACCTCTTATGCACTATTTGTATTACAGACACATGTACTTCGGTATTCTGACTATTATGCACATTTTCTGTACTCCTCACGTCGGTTATGGTCTCGTTTTCTGTATTCCATGCTTTACATACTCAGTACATATTCCGTACTGACCCCCTTTCTTCGGGGGCTGCGTTTCATGCCGCGCAGGTACACCAGGTGAGCTAAAGATATTAGCAGAAGATGTTCCAGCGAGATTGGCGAGCTCCACTTCCTCAGACGAGTCTTTGCCGAGTCAGAGTTTGTTTGTGTTATGATATCTGAGTCATGTTAGAGACTTTACAGATAAGGTCGTGTGTATAAGGTGTCAGTTGTGAGCGGCTCTATAAGCCGTTGCATTGTTATACATGATATTACGGATTTTGTACGGTTGCAAGTTTTGCTTGATTTGAAAAAGATATAAAGTATGTTCGTTTTCAAAAATTTTCATTATGCATTTATGATCTGGTTAAGGGCCCAGTATGACTACGAGTATTATGATAGTCAGAGGGTTCGCTCGGCCCTAAGTAAGGGTCGGGTGCCCATCACACCCTATCGGATTAAGGGTGTGACATAAAATATCCCAATGTACAAAATACGGGATATAACAATGACAACTAGAGGAGAATATTAATTTGGCTTGTGTGTTGCGAAGGATCATGGGTGCAATGAATAGTGAGGAACTTGATCAAAGAGAAAACCTCTTCCATACTCGATGCAAAATCAAGGACAAGGTGTGCTCCTTGATTATTGATGGCGGTAGTTGCACAAATGTGGTGAGCACGATATTGGTTGACCATATGAAATTTCCCACAAAGAAACATCCTAGCCCCTACAAGCTTCAATGGTTCAATGATTGTTGAGAAGTGAGGGTCACAAAGTGGGTTGTAGTAAAGTTTAGCATTGGAAAGTACCAAGATGAAGTCTTATGTGATGTGGTGCCAATGCAAGCATGTCATATGTTACTTGGGAGACCATGGCAATTTGATAGGAATGCTCAACATAGTGGGAGATCTAACAAGTATTCCTTCGTCTTTCGGGGTAGAAAGCATACTCTTACCCTACTGACACCCTATCAAGTGAGTGAGGACTATAGAATCATGAAAGAGCTCCGGGAGAGAGTGCAAAAGGAAGAGGTTGAAAAAGAGTCCTTACTTAGCCAAGAGGATCAAGGGGTAACAAAAGGGAAAGCCAAGATGTGTATACTTGCCAAACCAAGCAATGGCTTGAAAGTGTTGATGAGGGGCGCTTCATGGTGTGTCTTGTCAATAAGGATCACTTATTGCATACTAACCAAGATACTAGCACTTTGCCTAGTATTATTTCTTCTCTTTTGCCGGAATATGATGAGCTATTTCCGGAGGAGATGCCCAAAGGACTTCCTTCATTGATAGTATTGAACATCAAATTGATTTTGTGCCGGGATCCCAAATTCCCAACAAACCGGTATATAGGACCAATCCGGAGGAAACTAAGAAGTTGCAAAGGCAAGTTGAAGAGCTCTTTGAGAAGGGTCTTGTCAAAGAAAGTCTTAGTCCATGTGCCGTACCGGTGATTCTTGTTGTAAAGAAAGTGTCACGACCCGAATTACTGCCATGACGGGTACCCGGGGCTAACCACCGAACACCACTCATCTTGCTTACTTGTGCTGCTCTTATTCATGATCTATGTATATGATCATAGAAAATTATCATCATTTGAAACATATTTACCTTTATGAACATAAGCCCTTGGCTATCAAAATAGTATATATATATATATATATATATATATATATATATACATGCATATACATGAAGACTATGGGACCATGCTACCCTGGCTAACGTATCTACGAGCCTCTACTAGAGTACTAGACATATGGACGGGACGGGACCCCGTCGTGTACTTGATAATGAATATATACATATATGTACCAAAAGAATAATCAACAGCACCTCCAGAGAATGGAGTGCTCTCAAATCAACCGCTAGCTCCTATGAGTCTGGGTCACCTCTGTCACGACCCAACTCCGTAGGCCGTGGCTAGTGCCCGAGCTGGACACTCGTACACACCTATTAATCAGAATTCAGCATACAAAGAACATATACGTGTACGAAGATCAGGCGTCGTATCAACCAGTCACGCAGAAACACATATGTCGTACAGAAGCCGGCAAGGCTATCATAAATCACAACATCCCCGAATATGTATATATGTGCAAGCCGACAAGGCTGCCGTCACATATCAAAATCATAAGCAAGCCGGCAAGGGGGGCCATCGGGGAACGAATATCATATCATAGTACATCAAATAGACACGGCTGAACGGGACCCATACACGACCCACACATGTGTCTACGGACCTCTAAGAGTAGCAACGGAGAATCATATGACGGGACGGGGCCCGCCGTACCCACGAACAAACATATACATATGCAACGGAAGAGTACATGCCAAGATATGGGCTCCGAACAAGGGAGCACTCCGAACGGCATAATAGGTGTCCTAAGTGGCGGATCGCCAAAATGGGCGTCGTACTGCGGGCATGAAACACGGCCCCCGAAGAAAGGGGGTCGATGCGGAATATGTGCGAGTATGTAAAGCATGGAATACGGTAATCGGGATCATAAGCGGAAGTAAGAAGTATGGAAAATGAATACAAAATCAGTATACCAAAATGCTTACTTTTGAAACATAAATAATGCAAATCGAAATCATGCATAGGCTCAGGAACATGGTCGCCCTCCCGTCGTTGGCGCCATGACACATCATACTCCAGAATGTTTCATATCTCCGTACATCTCCGTAACACATCATAACATCATAACATATCATATGCCATAACACATCATAACACCATAACCGGTACCCGGCCACATGGCGAGATTCGGTGTACCGTAACACATCATACAGCCGAATATAGTATAGTGCGCACGATGATATAACCGGCCCGGGACTCGGCGAACGAGGTAACAACAGTATGCACGAGCAGAGTAGTGAGTAACTATATGCAATTTAAAACATTTCAAACTCATTAGAATAATCAAAACGAACCTTCGTTTGAAAATCAAGACAATAGTCAAATCACGTTTCCTTCAAACGTCACTCGGGAACGCATCAAATAGGGCTATATAAGGAGGGTCTCGGGGGTTATAAGCATGCGTCAAGCAATCCAAGCTTTGCTCGTGAAAGTTACAAACATAATTCGTTATGGGACATTCTATGAACGTATCAAAGCGATTGAGCCCGTCTGTGAAAGTTACGGGCGTTCGTAGTTACAGAATCCTTTAAAAAAATATAAAATTCTTTATGCAACATTTATTATCCAATCATACGAAAGACAAAAAGACCATAGTTCGACTGAATTAGGAATAGTAACATCGAAAGCAAATGAGAATTGTAGACATGCCAAAGAAAGAAAGAAAGGGTGAGCTTTACATACTGTTCAACCTCTGATTAAGCGACGCGTATTCGTCCGAACTCATAAATCTACATTTAAGGGATTCACGCTACGTTAGTCTCTTTATTTCACACTTGTTCAAATTTCAAACCAAACCATTCTATATTCGTCGAAAATCGGGCAGCATCTCCCCCATGTTTATATGCCTAGCCGAATTCTCAATTCGGTAACCAAAAACATCAACAACAATACCAATAGTATTAACATCATTTACAATATCGACGTATGCCATAAAACGACCCGCGCCTTTATTTTCTAAATTTCTCAACCAACCAAATTTGCGATATAACTATTTAATAATTTTATTTCCGTAAAAGGAGTCGGAATTCATATGAACAACATCAATAACAACAGCCTTCACATTTTACAAGTTAAATACATTTATTTTCATCAAAATTCTCTTCAAATCTCCTTCCATAATTCAACACCAACAAACGAATTTATCGGGCTATTCCCTCGTGCTAATCCGTTAGAATTCTAAATAAACTCGTTAACAATGAAAAGGAATCGTATTCATACCTTAAGCATGCAGCCCCCACGTTATCACTCTTCTCCTTGGTTGATTTTTAGTTCAAATTGAAGACAACGTAGCGTACTACACTTTTCTCTTCATGGGCTTCGGAATTCGGGGCTCAGATTTTGGTCAAAATTGGTTTTTCTTCTCTCCAAGGCTCTTCTCTCTCTCTTTCCAAAATTTTCTGGTGTTCTTGGTCCGAAAAATGAGAGGAAGGGCTGAAATTTCACTTAAATAGGCATGGGTCATGGGCCTAACCGATTGGGCCGGTTTGGGCCTATTGCGACCTTTCCGCCTTAAAACGTCCATATCTCCTTATCCGATATCACCTGTGGGCCCACGACCTATGGTTGGAAATATAATTCAATTATCTACAACTTCTATCTTTGGTGTTTTTTCCAAATTCCAAACTTATAATACTGTTTACGCCTCGAAGTCGGATCACGAAAACGTTACTTAAAAATATTTGTTTGGAGGACTTCCACTTTGATTTGGCTCAAGGGTCCTTCTTGAGTTATGTTTAACTTCACATATGTGATTCATATAAATTTTCGCATGTCCCAAAAAAATCTCAATGTGTGGGCCCCACCTCAGCTTGCGAATAATTCGACGTACAAAAATACGAACTATAATACTGTCAATGTGAGTTTAAATTATGAAGCAACAACATGATTGTCAATTTTTAAGCACGTTAATAAGGACCTTCCAATTGGTTGGAATACTAGAAGAAAATATATTTTTTGATTAATTTTTTTTTGGTCTTGTTCGGCTAGGCTTGGTCGAATATGGCTTCTCTTTTTTTTTTTTTTTTTTTCAAGTTTCTTCAAGTTTCTAAGGGTGAAGATGATGAATATGACTTGCTTGTCTTCATCTATCTACATATATGATCCATACAAGTGGCCCATGCCCCACACATGAGTTGGATCAATTAAATTTGGCAAGCCATGGTGGGACTCACTCCTTGCCACACGGCCACTTGGCTTTCATTTCATGAAATACTAACTTCCCAAAATTAACTTTTGACCCCAAATTTTCGTTATATCCATGCAATAAAATCATAAGCAACTTATGCCTTAAAACAAAATCGAAGGTCAAAAGTCTCTACCTCGTATCCCGGAATAGTCTTGTCCTTAACTTATCATGGTTAGCCCAGATTATCCCAATGTACAAAATACGGGATATAACAACCTCCCTGTCTACCTGTGGGCATGAACACAGCGTCCGAAGAAAAGGACTTCAGTACGAATATTGTACTGAGTATGTAAGGCATAAACAATAATAAGATATCAATGAAAGAAGGAGGCATCAATGAGGAGCAATCTGTAACTAACTGAATTATAAAGGAAGTAATCCATGCTGGCTTACTTTCATACTCATCATCATATCATATATGCATAAATGTAGAAGCTGCCCGACCATATAGGTGCGGTGTGATAATCAATAACATTAGCAATAACATTAGCCTGCGTCCAGGCCTCCCGCGTCCGGGGTATCATCTCATGCCGCCCACTAGTGGTGCTGCCCATGCCATTTGGCCATGGTGTATACGCCCAGCGCAGCGGTGACTACCGGCCATATAGGCACGGTGTGATATCATCATATGCTCATTACAACATGCTCATTACAATATGCTCGTCATGATATCTTTATTATAACTCGTCATAATGTGCCTGAGAGACTCATAGATAGTCATACTTTATCGGGGTGACATAAGGTCGTGGACCCCCGATTTCATTATGGAGCGTTCGTAAGCATTCTGCCTCACCTTGAAGGAACAAGCATAAGGTGAGTGTATACAATGATAAACATCAATAGATTATACATAGCGTCATTAGCTTTTTAGGAGCATCATATCATAGACTATAGCATCTCTAGACTTTAACTTATCATTATCATTATCATAATCGTAGCATATCTCTTATCTCGTATGGCTATTCATGAACAAGGACTCCTAGTCTTCTTGAGGATGAGACATTCATTAGAAAAGAAGAAGTTCATGCCATAGGACTCATGCCTTAGAAAGAATACCTTTGTCGTTTAACTATTCTATCGCTTGCCCGTTCTCCTTTAATGCTTGCGTCTCTACCTTCAAAAGAGTTCATATCGTCATTAGCTAGGCAATTACAAGAACGTGCTTCTAAAGGCTAAAGAAAATTGGGCAGTGTTTCCTTTGTTTATACTACTTTCCGCCATATTCCATATCAACTCCCAGCATTCATAACAACAATCACAATACCACTAGCAACAATCGTCATTCATTTACTTTATTCACATTTCACAATTCTACTCCAATTCTCCAAAATCATAACCAAAGTCTATTATCGCATACTTTCACATACAATACTTATTCCATGTTCTAAATATCATTTTATAACGCATTTATAATCTCAAACGTAACCATTTTCATGATTCGCTCCAACTTGTTTATTCCTGATGACATTATTCACCCATTTGTAACCCATTTTCTATACTCTCTTATAATCCATGTGCTTCAA
>NW_026717651.1:0-14637 GCF_029784015.1 Lycium ferocissimum | reverse complement strand
ACGCCCCTCGGTTAAAAAGGGGGGCCCCCAAAGTCGTCTTCTTGGGGTTTTTAAATAACTCTTTCGTAAAAAATTCAATAACTTTGATTATTGTTACTATATGACAAGTATTATGACTATATTTATGAGCCTTATGATATATTTTTGACATAGGAAACGGTTACGGACATATTATTACGTATAATCTGTTATACCATCAAAATGATCTATATCGTGTATTATGAATATTGTCCGATTACTTTGATTTGACCTACCGTTTGACCTACTCGATTTCATTGAGTACGTATAATGATACGTATGCGTATGGTTTCTCGTTAATGTTGTTCGTGGGCCAGCGCTTTCAATGCTTCCTTTGCGCCGGGCCGAGTTACATTGTGTGTGCACATTCCGCTCACACATTGTTCACCGCGTCCCTCGGTGTGCGGGCGGGATACTGTTCACGTATACATATGTGTACGCGTGTGATGGGTATGGGGATGTTCGCGCGTAGGAATGGCATATGATACGTACGTCGCGCGTCCCGTCTAAGAGGCGGGATACATTTACCGCGTCCTAGCTAGAGAGGGGATACGATATGTATGTATATATACGTATCTGTGTATGTTTATGATTACACGTACGTAATTACGTACGGTACACGTACGTATGTCGATGCGGATTAAGACTCTGCCATTGCACTTACGTACGTACGATTCGGATTATGATTCGGTCGTCATACTTTTGTACCTCGACTCGGATTACGATTTTGTCGACCACACTACGCCCACTCACGATCCGTGTCATGATTATCGCTTCTCTGTCTCACGATTCATATTCGACTCGGGCTATACCCGTGCTTACTATATATATTGCGGTTCGGGCGGTACACTCGTACTTACGATTCGGCTTCGGGTTCGGTGCCGTCGCCCGATATTTGCAGCCTTACGGTTACGTGATTATATTTGTTACATTCTGTTTCATGCTCGATGCATTTTAAAATGCGGCCCCTTCGTTCTTCGGGGGGTCGCGTTACATGCCCGCGGTACGCACGCATCGCGCGATACGCCACCGCCAGTTAGGACCTCGGTTTCTCGTTTGAGTACTCCTTTGTCCGGAGCGTGTATTTTTTTGGTATATATATATATCTTTTGTTATTTACATATTTCGTATATATGATAACTTGGGGTACGGCGGGGCCTGTCCGTCATCGATTCTCGTTATGTACGTTATTTAGGGCACAGTAGACATGTTTGTGGGTTATGGGTTGCTACTTGTTCGGTAGGTATGTACGAGTTGGTGACTCGTCGGCTATGATAACCTCGACGGCTTATGTGTAAGTCCTAAGTATGTTTATACATGTATATATTTTCGTGCGCTTTATTTTTATGTTGATATGAATCCGTGTACATCTAATATGAATTAGCTATTGGTACGCCGAACTCGGTAGGTAAGTACGTACGGGTATCCGGTTAGGATACCGGTCGCGGCCAACGGGGTTAGGTCGTGACACTATGAAGATGAGGATTGGGAATTTTAGCACTTTACGGGTTTGTGGCTATATTAGGCAATGGGTTGAAGATAATGTTCAAAATCATATTGTGAATGAGACAAAATGCTAAAAGCAACGGGAAAGCTCGAGACACTTTATACTTCGAAGATCGTGGCAATAATAAGTTATTCTCTTAAAACAATTGATGAACATTAGATACAAAGAGGGTAGTCCTATTTCGATCATATAAATAATTTTCGTGGTGTCCTTGATCTCGCTATCCGGAATGGGTGTCAAGTTTGATGAAGAAATACGGACTTGGCTTCTTAATACTGCGGACTCTTGGGAAACTCTTCGAGTTTCTTTGACTAATTCTGCTCCGCCGATGGTGTAACTATGGAATATGCTAAGAGTGGTGTTTTGAATGAAGAAATAAAAAGAAGATCTCGAGCATCGTCTTCTTGACTTCACACTCCGATGTTTTGGGTTTTACTAAAGACGAGGGGAAAAGTGGTTTCAGAGGTCAAAATTATAGAGGTAAAAGTAGAAGCAAGTCAAGAACCTCAAAGTACATAAGAATATTATATGTAACTATTTTCACTTGAAATGACATCAAGAAACATTGCTACGAGTTTAGAGAGACCGAAAAAGTAAAAGAGAAGGCGATAATGAAAATCGTGTTCTTTGTTGTTCTTGAAAATGATCTTGTTGCTTATGGTAAAAATGATATCAATCTTGTTTGTGATAAGTCTACCGGTTTGTGGATTCGTGTGCCACTTCTCATGTCACGCCAAAGAAGGAATTATTTTCTTCTTATACTCCAGGTAATTTTGGAATGTTACGAATGGGCAATGATAGTGAGGTTGAGGTATTTGGCATTGGCACAGTTTGCTTGAAAAGTAAGAATGGTTCGAGGTTGGTTCTTAACAATGTCAAGCATGCTCCAGATGTTCGTCTGAATTTAATTTATGTAGGAAAGGTTGATGATGAGGGTTATAATCAAACCGTTGGTGGTGGCCAGTGGAAGCTTCTTAGAGGTTCAATGATTGTGGCTCGAGGTAACAAGATTTCTGTCTTGTACTTATTTCAGGGCTCCATTTATGGTGACTCAGTAAATTTGGTGGAGAATAATACTTCATCAGAGTTATGGTATAGAAGGGTGAGTCATATGAGCGAGAAGGGGATTGGTAATTTGGCTAAGAAGAATTTGCTTTCTGGAGTGAAACAAGCAAAGTTAAAGAGATGTGAAGAGATGTGCTAATTGCTTAGCCGGGAAACAGAAAACAGCTTTTTTTCAGAGTCATTTGCCTTCAAGAAAGCTTGATTTGTTGGAGTTGGTACATTCTGATTTGTGTGGTCCTTTTAAAGTAAGTTCTCGTGGTGGTACACTTTACTTTGTGACTTTTATTGATGTTCATTCTCGCAAACTCTGGGTATTTTCTTTGAAGTCCAAGGATCAAGTACTTGCCCGTGTGTTAAAGACTTTGGAAGGCCTTGGTTGAGAGACGATTACGGGGAAGAAACTAAAATGCATCCGCTCGGATAATGGGGGTGAATACATTAGTCCTTCGATAATTATTATAGGCAAGCAGGTATTCGGCATAAAAATTCCTCCAAAGACTCTTAGTTAAATGGTTTAGCGAGAGAGGATGACATAACTCTAGTTGAGAGGGTTAGACGTTTGCTTTCGGATGCTAAGTTGTGGATGCATTTTTGAAATGGTAAGCACTTATACTGGCCGCTTATGTTATCAATTTATCTCCCTCTTGTTGCTTTAGATGGTGATGGCCCTGATAGAGTTTGGTTTGGTAAGGATGTCTCTTATGCTCATTTGAGATTCTTCGGGTGTGAGGCCTTTGTGCATGTTCCTAAGGAGGAGAGGTCAAAGCTCGAAGTTAAAACTAGGTAGTGTATCTTCATTGGTTATTGTCAAGA
Source organism: Lycium ferocissimum (assembly GCF_029784015.1). Classification (NCBI taxonomy): domain Eukaryota; kingdom Viridiplantae; phylum Streptophyta; class Magnoliopsida; order Solanales; family Solanaceae; genus Lycium; species Lycium ferocissimum. The sequence continues at coordinate 11,234 of NW_026717651.1, read as the reverse complement.
CGAATTTGGCTATCGTTTCTGTGATCCAGTTGAGAAGAAACTTGTTAGAAGCCGTGATGTTGTGTTATTTGAAGACAACTCAAGATTTTGACAAAGCTGCCAAGGTTGATTCTCACAATGTTGAGAGCTTAGTTGATGTTGATCCAATTCGTAACTATAAAGCTTTCAAGAAAATCTTCAAAATGATGAAGCTCAAGTTGATAATGAAGATAATGATCATGTTCAGAATGACCATCATGATGTTGTTGATGCTCCAGTGGAAGATGATGTAGTTGGCCAGCAACCAGCTACTACTGATGCTCCAGAGAGTTCTCTCAGAGGATCTACTAGAGAGAAAGTACCTTCATCTCGTTATTCTCCTAATGAGTTTGTACTCTTTACTGATGAGAAGGAAGATATGAAGAAAGTTCCTTATGCTTCAGTTGTTGATAGTATGATATATGCAATGATTTGTACAAGACCAGATATTTCTCATGATGATGGTATTGTTAGCCGTTTTCTTTCTAATCTAGGAAGAGAGCATTGGAATCTTTATGAAGTGGATTATATAATATCTTTGTGGCACTTCTAGTATGAGTTTGTGTTTTGGGACAGGGAAGCCTATTCTTTGTGGTTACACTAATTCAAATATGGCCGATGATGTTGATACTTGTAAGTCTGCTTTGGGCTACTTGATTACTTATACAGGCGGAGCTGTGTCTTGGCAATCTAGGTTGCAAAAATGTTTTTCTCTATCTACTACAGAAGCAAAGCTTATTGCAGCCATTGAAGCTTTTGTAAAGAGTTGCTCTGGATGAAGAGATTTATGGAGGAACTTGGCTTTGCTCAAAAGAGGTATGTGCTTCATTACGACGAACAAAAGTGCTATTCATCTTGCAAGAACTCTACATTTCATGGCAAGGCTAAACATATTGATGTGAGATATCATTGGATTAGAGATGTGTTGGATTCTAAGTTGCTTGAACTTGAGAAGATTCACACTGATGATAATGATATATTGACTAAAGCATTTCCAAGAGGGAAGTTTGAAGACTATTGCATAATCGCCGGGATGGCGGTTTCCTCTACATAATCGGGAGGGGGAGAATTATTGGGTTTTTCTTTCCTACGTGGAATTGGATTAATAAAACCCAATTCAATTTGGACCAGGCCACTTTTTCCACTATATATAGGATCAACTTAGGTCTTATTTTCATAACACAAGAGTGAATTCATAGTAGCCATATAGAGAGAAAAATGTTAATTTTCGCACATTGAAAATCGTCTACGTGAAGTCCGCTTCAAATTGCGTACCCGATTCATTAACTGTTGGATCATTCTGAAATTTGAATTGGGGGTTCTAAACATCTGGTTCTTCTATTTCAACAGTGGAGATCGGATTTTGTGATCTGTAGCTCCAGTTTTCGAGTACGAATAGTAGCTCATTTTTGGGGGTGATTACTCTCTTTTCTTCACTAGTTTTGGTGCTATCTTTTATGTGTTGTTGCTCCGTGTTTGGTGTTGATGTTGTATCCATTTGGAGAACATTATTGTAACTCTTGTTGATTATAGTAGAGCTATTGCGGGCCGGAGGTCCCGTGGATGTTTCCTCTTCACCTTGAAGGGATTTTACCATGTAAATTTGGTGTCTCTTGCATTGATTTATTTTTGCTTGCTTTGCTATTTTGTTGTTGGTATAGTTGCTATCCGGATTTCCATTTGTGCTAGTATTTATTGTCTTCTCTTGGTTCAAATAGTGTGGGAAGTTTTGACTTGGGTATTTCTTCCGTTGTTACCTCGTCGTGCAATTTGGTTGTTGCTTGTTTCTTCCCAACAACCTGTCATGAGAATGCAATAGAATGGATATACTTGATTTGTAGATGACAGAAAATAGTCTCTACTGAACCTAATAAGTATGAATATATTCTGCCTTGTGGGCATCTATTAATACACAGAACTCATACAATCCAATTGGCATATACATCAGTCTTTATCTAGCAAGGAGCCGCAAAATTCATCATTTACCAATCTTGCATAGTCTAATCAACATTGAAATCGATCTCCTGGCTAACAATAGGTAAAAAAAACCATTCATAACAAAAAAAGATTAACTTAAAAAGCTACCCATAAAGTTACCAACTTCAACTAAACATTGCCTTTTTCATGCGAATGCCCAGCTGATAGACCTAGCTTGTGATTTAGAACCAAAATTTACAAAAACAAGTTAGACAAGAAAACAAAACTAATAGTAATATGTTTAACCTATCATGCTAAGAAGCAAACATGTTTGTCACTTTTCTATTTTAATTGTAAAACACATCCAGAAATTGTAAAATTGATTCAACTACTATCTTGATTAAGGGCCAAATTTACATAAATAGTCTGGGCCAATGAACTTGTTGAGCCTTGGAACTTCTTCTGTTTGTTGTCTTGCAACAACCAACTGCATAAACTTGAAAATCACACCTTTTAGAGTACGATACCGACTTTAATTGTTCTCCCGAGACTCTGACTCTATCATTCCTACTTATTTAACATTTGTAAGTCATTGACTTGGGATATTGATATGGTATTTCAATAATAACATTAACTCATAAAAAATTATCTCAATAATAATTCAGGTAATTTGGATTAAGTTCTAGGTTATAATAAATAACCAAAGGTTCTACAACGGGCTCCAGTTACTGCAAACTCTGTACTGTAGTGAAAACCCCATAATTGAAATAACATGTGAACTGGAAAATTAAAAATGACATCAACAATAGTGAAAATATTACTATGTGTTTATTGCAAAAGTTCTAGGGATTTTTCATGTCACTCTTCATGTTTATGTACAATATGATTGTACTCAAGCTAAATTCTTATGTTTATTGCCTTAATTCCCAAGCTCAACAGCGTGTTTGTTATGTCTAATATATGCACCACGGGATATAGGAAAAATCATTTTGCACCAACAAACTTTGATTGCACGAACTAGTCCAAGCTTGATATAAGGTTATTCTTCTGAGTAGACTAAGAATTTAAGGTACTAATCTGATACCGTGATACACTACCTGAATAATGAATCATAATTAAATCTCAGAAATTTTTAGTGATTTTGAGTTGTTAATCTTGATTGTTTTTCTAGTTTGCTTCTACCTCATTTCTTCAATAAGATAACTTCATTAAGTGTTGTTTTGGAATAGTCCATACTGAATTAGATAGATTCATATCTGAAAGAGGTTGCCAATAAGTTCTTTCAAAATTGACTAACAAAAGTTGAATAAAGTAAAAGAGCTAGTTTATTTGCCTAATAGAAATTGACTAACAAAAGTTGAATAAAGTAAAAGAGCTAGTTTATTTGCCTAATAGATGAATAATGTTTAGCACATTGTCATCCCAAACCTCTGAGAACACCATATAGAAAACAAAGGAAAAACAAAGCTAACAGAGTATTATGACTCCTTCATATGCTTATCACATGCAGACTTTTCCTACCAAGCATAATGTAAAAGATCTAACTTCTAACTGCAGCAACTTTCATGGCCTTCTGTACTCTACAACAAACCTTAACTTACCTTTACCTCCTTCGGTTTCCATTCCTGCCAGCAACATTATGCTGACCGAAAATTCTGAATAGAAGTCTATCGACTAGCTCATTATATCTTGGGCTAAATAAAAGCAACCAGGTTACTATGCCAAAACACACGGAAGATCCCAAGGCCAAACTTATATATTTCTCGTCAATTGTTTCAGGTTCAGAATGGTTGCTAGGGAATTGTGACGGTCCAGTCGCCTTGGTGTCGCTATACTTCTTTAACGGAAAATCACACAGCCCTGTGTTCCCTTCAAAGGAATTCTCTAAGAACATTTGAAGTTGGTTGCCTCTTGGAATCCTACCAGAAAGTTGAGTAAATGATAGGTTCAAGACAGAAAGAAATGTGAGACTCGCAAGCTCATCTGGAATCCTCCCACGTAAATGGTTAACTGAAAGATCTAAGGATCCAAGCTGACTCAACTTTCCAAGGGCCTTTGGTATTCTTCCTGTCAAAGCATTGTGTGATAAGTTAAGAAGGTAAAGTGAATTGAGATCTCCCAATACCTTTGGTATCTCTCCTTGAAAGTTGTTGCAAGAGAAATCAATGGCAGTAAAAACTTCAAGAATATTCTCAATCTCCATTAGCTGACCTTTGAGAGTTAAAGTCACTCTAACTTGATAGTATATGCCAACCGCTTGGAGTTGAACTTGCAAGTGCTTGGATCCAACTTGATCTGGATTGCTGCTCAGCATCATGCCTTGACAACTTGAGAAATACCGTGTTGGTAGAGATCCGCTGAAATTGTTGGCTGAAAGATCTATAATTTGAAGCTTTGACCAGGTTTCATTATTAGCTATTGGACACCGGAGATTCCCATGGAACCTGTTCGACCTCAAAACTAGGACATACAAATTGGAAAATTTCTTCAACATGCATGGGAACGTATTTCTAATCTTATTATTTCCAATATCCAAGACCTCCAGAAATGCACATCCTTGCAGGGATTTTGGAAACTTCCTTCTAGGATATTGCTGTTGAGGTCCAAAATTCTCAAATTGCAATTCTGCAGAAATGTATCAGGAATGATGCCACTTAGTTTGTTTCTCCCTAAATTCAACACTACCAGACTGTCAGCCTTTTGAAATAGACATGGAGGTATTTTGCTGTTTATGGAGTTATTTGACATGTCAATATATTGAAGGTGATGTATGTTGCATATGGAAGAGGGTATTAATCCCGTTAGTTTATTATTGGCAATTGAAAAGTAACTCAGAGAAGTAGGTAGGATGGGTGGATCGCCATTGATCCTATTGGAATGCAAGTCAATGAGTTATAGGATGGTGGACATGTTGTAAGGTTTTTCCAGAGACCCTAGGAGATTGCAAGAAAGATTTAGATAAACTCTATTTCCTACTCTCCAAACCCAATTGGGTATTTCTCCTTTGATTTTGTTAACTGAAAGGTCTAAGTAGAACATCCTTGACTGGTTTCTAAGGTCTGGAAACTTTTCCAACCGACAAGCCACCAAGGTCAGTACTTCCAACTGGGGAAAGGGAAATGAGGTTGAATTCCTGTCATGTATATCTATTCTCAAGTTGTTGTAAGAAAGGTCGAGGTTGGTTAGCCTAGGAAGTCCCTTTATCGCTTCAGGATTAATGGTCCCATTGAAGGAATTGGAAGAAAGTGAGAGTTTGGAAAGCCTTTTAAGTTTAAAGATAGACATGGATCGATCCATTTAGATGGTTATTGCTCAAATCAAGTGTTTCCAAAATGGAGGAGGATGCATTCGAAAATTCATGGGCTTCTCCGCTTAAATGATTGTTCTGAAAACTAAGGAATTGCAATGATGGGAGGGAAAGGGGAACTGCTAATTGAGTTTTAGCATAAGAAAGTGGACCATTATTATTAGAAATGTCTATGCGATTGAGTGTCTTTGCCTTATGAAAGAGTGGGATTGAGCCAGTAAAGCTGTTGTATGACAAGTCTAGATAAACTAGGTTTGTGAGATTTCCCATTTTTGATGGAATACGTACACTGAAATTGCAACTTCTTATTACAGTGTATCATTGACAAGACTCTCAATTTAGGTAGAGATGAAGATAATGTCGAGCATTACTCACTCCCCTTCAATGATATGTTCATGAAATCAAGGTAAAGTTCTCTAAGATTTGCTAAGTTCCTAACCAGTTCTTTCAGATCTGGGCTCTCAAGCTTTAACCCCAGCTAGAAAGGTGAAGAATCACTAACCGTGTCAATCTAGACAATTCCATTGGAATCTGCCTGTCAAATGTACCTCCTAACAAATACAGGTACGTCAAGTTTGCTATCTTATAAATTTTTGTTGGTATTGGAACACGTCTTTGGAAATTAGAAGCCAGATTGAGCTTCTCAAGATGTTGAATAATGAGTTCAAACATTTCATAGTTTTGATGATTGACATACTCGCTAAGGGACCAGGTCCCTGATGAGATTCCTCGGGCGTTGTACGACAACAATACCGTAAAAGTCGCAGATCGTTCCGACACACGTTGACTCAAAATGGAACAACAATGCATGTCTGCTAAAAGCCAAAGGCCTTTGTAATGTCATTATCCATGGTCACATGCCCCTCACATGCTCTTCTTTTGGTTCCCTATATATATAACATGCTGGCATTGTTTAACCTAGCACTTACAAAGAAAGAATTCTCATTTGTGTGAAGGAAGCAGCCGCCACTGTTTTCTTAGAGCCTTCAAGATCAAGCTTAAATAACTCAGTGACCGCATCCTAGGGCCGAAGATGTCTTAAGTCCTAGGCTGTTTAAGTCTTTGTTCTCAATATTGTAAACCTACACTTCTCTCAAGAAGGGTTTGGTAGGTATTTGCTTTTTACAAGCTTTTCGTTTAAACGCCTAACTAGAGTTAGTTATGGTGAGTTAGGGTTCAACTAGAGTTAGTTGAATCAGTGAAGTCTTAGCTAGAGTTAGTTAAGGACTTAGCTTGTAATAAAGTTATTGTAAGGAGAGGGATTACGAGTTTAATTCCTAGGTTGCAAAGGGCTTGTAATATGAAACATTGCTCGTTTAGTGAAGTTGAAATCCTACTCGGTGGGTATGGTTTTCTATCCCTTGGTTAGGCGAATTTTTCACGTAAATATTATGTGCTTATTTACTTACCGCTTTTCCGTCGTAGGAAGGTACCTCCCGTCCCTTATCCGTTTTGGTGGACTCTTAGTATATATCATTGAAGATCGAACATGAGGCCATTCTTCAGTTTAAGCAACGAGGCCTTTTGATCAGCCAAACATTGGCCATATATTTGAGTAATATAGTTAGAAGCAGTAAGAAGTGCCCCCAGGATAGTGATGAAAGAAAAATGTAGGAGTGATATTTTCATAGTGAGGCAATATTATATTGATGCAATTGAATGGATGATAAGTTTCCTTTATAGGAACGTAATTTTGCTTTATGCCTACATGGGAGGAAGTCGCAAAGAAAATTGTTGGAAAACAAGGAATAAGCAACTTATAATACAACAACTCCACTTACAATTTATCAAAAGGTAAAGACCGAATCCCATCTTTGTCTTATGAGGTCCTACTTTCAAAAGATTGGAAGTCCAAACAATGTTGAAGTCTAAACGGTATTTAATGTTTCTGAATTTTCTTTTACGCGTGGGGTGGTTGATGTGTCTTTAATCTCCAACAAGATAAACCCTCAATATGGTTTCTATCTGTTGACTTGAGGGGTTGATATCGCCTCAGTACATTCGGTCCTTTATTTCTCAATAGGGCTTTAGATGATTGCCACTTGTAGGGGTCGTTTGGTACGATGAATAAGGAAAAATAGTTCTGTGATGAAAATTTAGTACTATCATATTCATTGTTTGGTTACTAATCCTGGGATAAGTTATGTCAGGATTAAAAATAGTACTGGGATAAGTTATCCCTACAGAGGGTGGAAAAACTGTAATAACCCAATTTTTTTTTAATAAGGGTTTATTTGGTAATTTTAGCTAAAAGGAATTAAAAAAGAAAAGAAATTTGGAATGAGAATTAAAAATAAAATAGAAAAGAAGGAATTTAGTGGGCCAAGCCCAAAAAGGAATAGGAAAAGAAAAAAAAAAGACTTTAAAAAGTCTGATGGCTAAGCCATCAGACATGAAGCATTATTGTACAAGCTGAAAGTCAAACAAAAAGAGCACGTGCAAACAGTAGAAGAAAAGAAAAGAAAGGGAGAAAAAGAAGAGAAAAGACGGTATAAAAATAAGACCTTTCATCCCAAATCATGTGTAATGACTCTAGTCTTTTATTTAAGTTTATTACATAATTAGGGGTGAATTTTTATGATGAAAACATGGGGATATTTTGAGGAATTGAGAAAGTTTAGCCTTAGGTTCTTCAACCAAAATCATTGATTTGAAAGGGCAAATAGTGTCGGATTTTAGACTTCTATATATCGTTGGAATCCTCTCGTTAAGGCCTTCCCGAAAACATATGTCTTGTCGGGTTTTGAACACATTGAAGAGGGCGTTTTCGTCCTTTAAAATTTGACTTTAACCGTTTAAGCCTCTAAAAATATAGACGTGGTTTACCCTAAGGGTTTTGACCATTCTAAATCCATTTTTGTGTAGTTTCGGGCAATACGGAGACTCGAGAACGCAGCTTTGATTTATTGGGAAGTGTGCTTGAATTGTGAATTTGAGGTAAGTGAGACTTTAAGCTTTGGGTACTTGCTTTTCAAAACCCGTTTTAAAAATATGTTTTCTCTCGCTCTCGGTCCATGTGTGGGGCAAGCGTGTGCTTGGCGGGAATCGGTGGTCCTTAAGGCTAACCGTATATACTTTATTTTCAAATAATTCAAAACTCTTCTTTATAGATTGTTTTGTGATGTGATATACCGTGAGCCATGATATTGGGCATTACGTATGCTTCCTTAGCATTGTGTATGCTTCTTGATTATATCAGGGCATTGTGTATGCTTCCCTTAGTATCGTGTATGCTTCTTGATTATATTGGGGCATTGTGTATGCTTCCCCTTAGCATTGTGTATGCTTCTTGATGATATTGGGGCATTGTGTATGCTTCGACATATTTGGCACATTGTGTATGTTGCCGTGGATTCATAGTGTTGACTAATTCTTTAACTCGCCACTTATGACGTTCGTAGTGTAAATTGTGTCGAGATATATAATATATTTGATAAACAGTAGTTTGGACCTTGGTTGCTATTATATAATGATATATTCATGTGCATAATATTTTTGTGCTTGTTATGTGTTTGTATTTTCTAACACTAGTTCCAGGGGTATTTGAAGTGGCGGGTCGAGGATCTTACTGAGTTATATTTATGTATAACTCACTCCTTACCTGCATGTCCATGCAGATACTGTCGTTGAGAACGAGACTGGTAATTGAAGATTTCGTGAGTGGATTCTGTTGCTGAGGTGAGCCACCGCATTGTTCGTGGAGGCAGCCATTTTAGCTTTATCTAGTTTATTTCTAGTTATTTCTTTTATTTTGGGTTTACATGCCCGACACTCAAACTCATGTACTCTGTTAGATGCTCCATGGTCTTAACGTGGGATGTGGGCTAGAGATTCTTTTTATCTTAACGTTGATTGGTTTCATAAATCGATTATGGATTTGGTTGGCGACTATTTCGCATTTTTATCATTAATAACGTTGTTGGACTTGCACTTATTTTCTTTTTTGCTTTTATAAATGATTAAGAGTATGATACATGGTTCGCACGGCGGATAGTGTTTGTCAAGTGCCAATCACGTTCACGGGTATTGTATTTAGACGTGACAAAAACAATCCCAAAACTAGTTATACAGATAAAATAATGAAAATGACAAAATAGCCCCGAGGTCCTCAAATCTCCTTTTCTACTAATAGATTGATGTATTTTTTTTTTTTTTTTTTACACAAACACTTTTTCTAAAAATTAAGCAATGAATGTTACTTTTTTAATACAACAAATAAATAAATCAATAAGAAATAATATTACCATCAAAGGATGTGGTGCAGTGGATGGAGCCTCTCCTCCCTTAACTAGAAGTCTCAGGTTCGAGCCATGAGTATGGAAAAGTTCTGGATAGGGAGCACTTCCCCAGAAATGAGCCCGCCGCGAATTCGAATATAATCTGGCTCCAATGCGGGTATCAAACACCGGATGAAGAACCAAAAAAAATAAAAAATAATAACTAATTCCATCATAACTTGTCTTCAAATCGAACACCCCGTGTCAGATTTATTTTACCCGACTCTAGGATCAACTATATAGAGTATAAGACGTGGGTTAAATTTATACCATCCCAGTCATCATTACCATGGCTTGGCCCCCGCTTCTTTCTTTCATTCTGTCACAGATACCGACCAAAAACAACACTCACTATTGCATAAAGGAGTTAGCAGTGAAAAGCAAGACAATAAGAAACGGGTTTATACACCAATGCTTGTAAGTTGTAACCTAATCTAAGTTGACGGATATTTAATTGTATCATCTGTTTGTCAACAAACAGTTCCAATTATTGAGTTTTCAATGGCTTTTACCATGTGTATTCTCCCAGAGGTCACAGCAAACCTTTGAATTTTTTTTATTTTTATTTTTTATAGCTAACCTTTTGATATTTAAATGAGATGAGCATTTCTTCTATTTCTCCCTTCTTTTCATTTTCCAAGTTTCGTTATATGGATACCAAAAACAAAATTCATTCATTTATTTATTTCATGAAAATAAAAAGTATTTATCACAAAAGAAAATAGAATATTCATTTTAGGGCAAAGGGCCTAGTCAATTTGATTTCTTCTTTGTATTATTAGTTCATATATTTTGCCAAATCAATGCTAATCCTTATTTAAGGAATTTATTTGGTGTCAAAATTTTAGGAGATCACACTTAGGACTGATAGGCTAAAGTGGAAATATATATTGATCATTTTGAGTTTTGGCCATATATAATTTAGGACACATTTAATTAAATAAATTAATGACCATAATTTATACACATTTAATTAAATAAATCTAAACCTTTGATACATTTAATTAAATAAATCTAAACCTTTGATATTTACTCCCTCTATCTCAAAATAAGTGTACCTTGAAAAAAAATGCCGATCGAGAAATCAAAAAGGAAACTTACATAAATGACTACATTTTGAGGGTTAAAAAATTTGACATAGCTAGCTAATTACATTTCGTAGCTACAGTAGATTGTATTCACGTGCTACAATAGATTGTTCAAAATTCAGCTAAATCAGATTTCATTGTATTCAAGTCAGATGTATTCAACTAAGTTGTATTCAAGTCAAATGTATTCAATTCGCTTGTATTCATTTGTAGCTATTTTTTCACCGTATTCACGAATGACTATCCGTATTCATAAACTTACTATTTTGTATTCATGAATAAAATGAGTAAAAAAATCAATACATAAAAGCATAGATACACCAAAAATTAACAAATACACCTAAAAAAGAATGAATACAATGTTAAAAATTTAACCAAAAAAGCTTAAAGAATACAATTGCCGTATTCGTGAATAACAATACAACCACTAGTTTTCGGTCGTATCCGTCGACGATTTCGGCCAGATCGCGGGAAATTTCACCACAACAACAAAGTCTTATGCTAACAAAAAATACCCCCAAAAGAAATGAATACAATCTAAAAATCATGAGATTTTTCCAGGAGGCATACATTTAAAATGAAAAGTAGTTATATGTAAGTTTCTTAAGTTGAAATTATATCTTAGGC
>NW_026717650.1:0-14680 GCF_029784015.1 Lycium ferocissimum | reverse complement strand
CGCTCGCTCCGTAGAATGGTTCATGCCCATCACACCCTAGTAAGGTCGGGGTGTGACATCGGGGTTCACAATAGCCACTCATGGGCATATATACATATAAGCTCATAATTTAACTTTAACTTTCTTTACTTGTCGTCATTCATTACCTTCTATCCTTAGAGGATTACTCGTCGTATAAGAAACTTAGTACAATCGTGTCATTTGAGCATCATAAGCTTAGTAGCTTCTAGAGATAGGATCCTTGGAGAATATCGTAAACTCGTAGAAGGATAAATATTTGGCCAAAGAACCATGCCTTATGAAAGAAGGGTTAGCCTTACATACCTTTCCGTTCAACTATGCTATCACTTGCACGTGCTTCTTCAAGCTCACGTTTCTACCTTCATTAGAGTTATACTAACATTAGAGAATGGATAGCTTAGCATTCATGACTAATTCTAGAAAAAATCGAACAGCATCTCCTTTATTTATACGACCTCCTCCATATCATATATCAACTCCCAAACATCAATAATAGCATTCACAATATCATCACAATAGCCTTTAGTCAACTACATTACTCCTTACTTCACGATTCACTTCAATTCATCCATAACCATAGACATATATCGACAATACATTTATTCACATACAATGTCGATTTCCATACTGTTATAGCCCGTATTTCGTGCGCTCGGACATTTCGAAGAAGTCGTGGAATGTGGAAGGTAAGATCGTTTTCCAAAACTATTTTAATGCGCAAGTGGGTTATTAATATTATTTAGGAATATTGTTGATATGGAATATTGAGAAAGGTTGAGGCGAAAAAGGAAAATTCGCAAAATAGTTCATGAAAATGTTTAAAAAGGCTAGGGGTAAAATGGTCATTTCATAAGAATTCAAGAAAGTTCCAAAAAAGGGGCCATATTGGCCATGTGAAAAAAAAAGAATGAAAATGATGACCAAAATAAGTCATCTTTTATTTTAGAAAAAGTTCAAGAAAAAGAAAGAAAATTCTAGAAAAGAAAAGAAAGAGAAAAAGAAAAAGAAAAGAAAAGTCTAGAAAAAAAAAAGAAAGAAGGGGGGGGGGGCATGTGCCCCTCACATGCTTGCAAACACTATATATATATGCAAGTGGTCATCATTTTAATGAGAGAAAGACTTGGAGAGAAAGAAATAAAGAAAAAAAAAAAAGAAAGAAAAGAAGGAGGATTCGGCCAAACATGGCCTAAAGAGAGTGAAGGAGAAAAATTATTTTTCCTAGCATTCCAAGCAATTGGAAGGTCCTCTACAATGGAAGGTTGTTGGAACAAGAACATCACTCATTTGCACAAATTCATAACCCTAGTCAAGTGGAAAGTTGAAGGAAAAAGGTTAGAACTAATCTTCCTTTATGTATTATGGATGCTTGGTACATGTTATGGTACGGAAAAATGAAGGAAAAACATGAAATCAATGATATTGAAGTGTGGCCGTGTGGTGTGTGGTAATGGCCGAATATATGTGTGTTGTGTTGTCTTGCAAGGAAAGAATGAATTGATTCTATGTAGAACGTTGTTTGTTGTTGTAATGTATGAAAAGATGAGAATTCATGGAAATGTGCATGTAGTGTATGTAGCATGTTGGTTGTTATTGAAATGCTAAGAAATGAGTAAAAAATGCATGGAAGTATGTATAAAGTGTGGTGGTCGTGTGGTCCTTGTATGATGTAGGAGAAAATGAAACAATTCTATTTAGCATTTTGATTGTTATGTTGTTGTTATATTGTATAGAGATGGATGAAAATGCATGAAGACATGTAAGGAGTGATTATGGTCGAAATAGGTGTTTTGGTAAGTTAGTGTAAATTGATGTAATTTGATATTCTAGTTGTTGTTGATATGGATCATGTAACGAGAGTCAGCGGGTTCGCTCGGCTCCAAACGTGGGGTCGGGTGCCCATCACACCCTAGTAAATTCGGGGTGTGACACATACTCTCAATGTCATTTATAACATGGTCATATTCATAATGTATCAAGAATCATAACTCATTCCAAACATCTATTTAAAAGTGGCACTATTGTACATTCATGACCCCATTTCTTATATTCTTTTGCAATCCAAGTGTTTCAACTTCCAAATACTTTAAACAACATGGAAACATCATAAAACTTACATTAGAAGGTGTAGGAATGAATGTCACACCCCGATCTCACTAGGGTGTGATGGGCACCCGACCCCGTAACCGGAGCCGAGCGAACCCACTGACTCTTTCTACGTACTAAATTTTTTTTTTTGAAATCTCTACGTCAAGTATACATAACAAGGCTGCGGAAATATTCTTTTGGTGCTTTTAGAATCAAATAAAATATGTAACTATACAGAACTTGTATCGTAGTACAAACTGACTCCTGAAACCCACGACACGTACGCAAAGTCTCTAACGTGATCGAAATCGGCACGTGTACTCGACTCGGCTATACTCCGGGCCAAAATGGAGCTTGCCAACTTATTTGGAACATCTTCTATATTAACTTCGATCCGTCCGGGAGTACTGCGCGGCATGAACGCGCCCGAAGTTACAGGGGCCGTACGAGCAATGTACTGAGTATGTAAGACATGAACAGTAACAACATAGTAAGAGCTGTAAAGCATATCACGCGTAAAACGGTAACCTGTGCAGAGTAATAACTATATGGAAACATAGGCAGTATCATAGGATAAAGGAGTAACCTGTATTATATGTGAGTGCCACGGGGCGGAGGCCATGCATGCCTAGCTTTTTCCTTATTCCTAACACGGTGTTTTAAATTCTTGCTCATAGAAAACAAAGATGCTTTCGGAAAACGGTACTTTTTACTCACGGCATTACTGCCGAATTCATCGCTCTCCCACCCCCCTCCCCAACGAGTGTCCCAAGTATATCATATATATATATATATATATATATATATATATATATATATATATATATATATATATATATATATCACGAAACGTACGCCGCGTACGCTCTCCCATAAATCCCGCGTGGGGATATAAGCACCGAATCGGTGGACACGGTTGCCTCTCCCCATTCCCCACATATACGATTAACAATATTATGTATCATAAACATTCATCAATATCAAATATTATATACATTATCATATAAATAGCATGCATACTGAGCGGGAGGAAAGTCATATGTCTATCGGAGCGACGTAAGGTCGGTAACCTCCGATTACATTATGGATTGACCGGATCGCCTTGTCTCACCTTGAAGGAACGAGTATTTTAAGGCGAGACTATCACGAAAAGCAACATCATGAACAACGTAGAATAGGTCACAAGACAATACGATTTTTCGTGTACTTTGGAATCTTAGGAAAATGACCATCATACCTTTTTCTCATCTCTAGCATCATCATTATCATCATAGAACCATAATCGTTGTCTTAGTCTTTAAGGCTTTCAATATTGCAAAAACTTGGTTTTTGGAGAAAAATGAGTATTTTGAAAAACACTTGTAGACTTTTGTAAGGAAAATCATGCTTTTGGGTCAAGGTTTAATTAAAATAGTTATTGTTTTGTAGTCGGAATGATGATCAAAACCCTTCATTGATTATAGTACGGAAATAAACTTAATGAAACAATAAGAGAGAATCCGGAATAGTGGGCCCGCCTCGGTCGAATGAGGCGCGTACACAACTTACGTGTAATACGTTCCGTGATTTTACTTAGGGAAGCTCTTAGGGTAATGAGTTTTACTCTTGCAAGTTCTAGGGTGTAGATCTTTCCTTTCACTATTCACAGCTTTGGGTTCAATTCTCTTCGAGTGAATAGTAGAAAATTTCAACCACGGATTTCTAGAGTTAGGAAAGTCCCGAGGCGCGAAATCAAGCCTACACGTCTAAGACATGCCAAAGAAAGGAAATAAAGTCTTACATACCTCTTCGCTCCTTCGCTACTCCAAATCCACGTTGCAAACTCGCCAAAATCCACAATTTGGTCATGTTTACCAAACCTTGATTAGAAGCCTTTTGAGTTGGATTCTTAAATGAACTTGGTTACCGAAATTTTGGCAGCATTTCCCCTACTTCTCCTCCCTTCATCTTCTCGGCTAGCTTCCTCTTTGCAAGATAGAATGGTTTTCTCGTTCCAACAACTACTCCACGTCGTAGGACCTTCTAAAGGGTTGAAAAGCTTGAGGAACAAAATTTTTCTAAGCAAGTTCCATAGGGGTGGTCGGCTACCTTCATGGCGGCCTTGCTCCCTCTTCTTTTGTCTCAATTTTTCTTGAATTTTCCATGGTGAAAATGACAAATTATCTTGCCTTCATAACTCCCACACATATATATATATAAATGGAGGCACATGGCCATCACATGACCACTTATGTGGCCGGCCAAGCTCCCAATTTTCTCTAGATTTTTCTTTTGTCTTTCCCTCCAAGTTTCTTGAATTTTCCAAATAATAAAAGATGAATCACATACTTACCTAGTCATCCTTTAATTACTTATATTATGCACCCATGTGGGCCATAGCCCACCTTGAATTTTTTCAAGTCATGCATAACAATTTCAATTTCCAAGTTTGCCCTTAACATTCCATGCCACTAATATTATAAGCGACGTGCGCATTCAAACAAAAACCGAAAAATGTAACTTCGTCCTTAACTTCCCGCCATTAACTCGGAATATTCAAATGTGCAAAAATGCGAGGTGTAACAATGAACCTCGGGTGCAAATACCTCACTTGAGCAAAACCCTAGTTTTACCTTCACTTGGATTTCTTGCTTTGGATGAACTTTTAATGGGTTCTTATACTCGATTCACTTGGTTTGATGAAGTTGAACACTAATTTCTCTTGAAATCTTTCTTGTGCGGGAGAAATGTGGAGAGATGTTTTAGAGAGAAGGGGAGTGAGAGTGAAATGAAATAAATGAAACTCCGATCCCTTATTAAATACACAAATCGTCCCGAACATTTAACATACCGACCAACATACGGTCCGTATATTTTTCATCAGCCGTATGTCCGGACCGTATGTTTGGTCCAGAAAGGAGCATGCCATATGGGCTGAACCTACGGCTGGACATACGGTCCGTGAATCTTTATACGCCGCATGTCTCGGCCGTATAATGTCCGTCTGATCCCGAACTTTTTCTCGTCCGCTCGTTTGATCTTCAATCCTTATGGACCCTTCTTGGCACTTGTCTAACACCTCAATACCAATCTAAGGGATGTTATAACTCTTCTCTAAAATATCTTTAAGTCACCATTAACTCGTTACTCATAAATTCTTTCCGATACTTATCGTAAGCCTTGCCTTCTCTTGGCAATCTTTCTCGTCTAACATCGAATGTTTTTGAAGCCTTACTTAAGGTCATCAAAATGCTATTTCTTACTTATCGAGACACCATACACTCCATACTCTTCGCTAGTCTATTCACTGTGCAACAACGGAAAAATTTTCGAGGTATAACACCATTTAGACAGGCATAAAGCTCGTCCACAAACAAAGAGGACGCCGCTAAAGTTCTATGGAAGAATTATAGTAGGTAGGGAAATGACTTGGGAAGCCGAAGAAGATATGAAGTCTAGGAACAATTATTTTCACCCTGTATGGGACTGATAGACGCCATTATCCTCTAGCGACGTGTTTTCTTAATGTTTTCCGGTCTTCTAATGGCCACGGTTTTGATTTTGTTGTTGTAGCCCCGTGAGGCAATGTATTACCCGTGAGGTGTAGGATAGTAGTGCCATATTATAGGGAGACTCGGTTATACAAGTTTGCCAGAATCCCCAAGAACCTAACAGTGTTATGACGAACGTTCCTAAGTGGGGGAAGAATGTTACACCACGAAAATTCCGTATGTGTTGCCTTGTGGATAGGCTCGATGTTCTTTAAGGTGATTATGAAATCCCTATGAGATTAAGGGAAGTATTAGATAGCTTAAGGTGCATACAATAAGATTTCGAAGTTATACGAATATGTGAAGTTTAGTTTGTTGAAGGGAGCGAAATGCAAGTCGTGTTCGGAAAGGTTTCCGCTACAATTGAGTTAATGTTTATTTAGAAATATCTTGAGGGGATGCTATAGGGCCTATTGTATCATTAATGAAGTGTTGTTTAAGTGCCAAGAAGGTTCCACGAGGATTGGAAGGCAAACGAGTCCACGAGAACGAAACTCGGATTTTTCCAAACTTGAACAACTCATGAACGACCGTATAAATTATACAGCCCGTATAATGGTCCATAGGTTTTGTCCAGAAGGTGATCCGGTATGATTATACGGTCCAATTATACGGATCGTATAAATTATCATAATCAAGTATAATAGGCCGTATAATTAAGTCTCAAATTTTATTTTATTTTGGGACATCAACATTTTTTCATTTCCCACATTTCATCCAAACTCTCCAAAGCTCCAACACCCTTCTCCAAACATATTTTACCCAAAAACCCAAGAGATTACAAAGATCAAGTTAGCAAGAATCAAAACATTTGAAGGCTTACATGGTTAGTAGATTTCAAGAAAACTTGGTCATTGTAGCTAGGGTTTTGCACGAAGTTGATGGCTGCTCCAAAGCTTGCTTATATGGGATAAAAAGGTTAGTTTCCATGCTTATTTCATGATAATGAGAATTTTTGGTTGTAGCAAAAACTGGGTAGCTTCAATAAGGTAGAAAATGAAGTCTAAATAAAGCTTTTATGATGTTTATGAGTAGTAATCGATATTAAGTCATGATTATTAGTTTGATATGGATATAATCATGTTATGGAAGGTCATAATGGTGATGAAGAAGCGTTATATGAAAATGTGCAAAATGATAAAGTTGCTAGTATAGGTCATCTATATGAGAACGAATATCAAGGCGTAATGTAACGTGATTACTCGATTATGATATTGTGAGTGTATTATGGATGTTATTGTGGTTGTTGGGAGTTGTGTTGTAAAATGGTAAAAGTTGACGAAATAGGGTAAATGTTGCCCAATTTTCATTAAATCATGAATTATTCTAGCTTGAATTTAAGAGTGTCATTAAGGCTTAACTATGGTATGAATCCAAAATGTAGATTATTCGAGTTGATGATCGTAAATAGTTAAGAAGACAAAGAGGTATGTAAGGCTAACCCTTCTTATCAATAACATGATTAACCATATATATATCCTTTCATGAGTGCTCTAATGTCCTCCAAATGATTCTATTTCTAAAGCTATTAAAGCCTATGATTCTCGATACATTTTACGATTCTACTACTTTCAACGAACTTGGTCCTCCATAGGATATGACTTCAAAATCTTATGGTAATGATTTAAGCTATCGATGATACTTTTCTTATGTATATGTGTCTATGTATGACTATTATGTAACATCGACTTATATGGCCGGGTATGATACCTATTGCGCGCACACACTAGAGTGGCACGGACAACACCTCCCTTGCAAACTCTAGGTATGTATAATCACAAACCATAGTAATGGCCGGTATATAAAACCACCGAACCCACATGGCCGGGCGGTCTGGTGGATATGAATATGTATATGAATACGATACAAATATAGATACGATATAGATATACGTATATGTACAAGATGTATGTACACGTGCACGCATTAGAAATGGAAGGCCCTATGAAAGACAAGTAAGTAATTATGATGAGTATCTCTATCTCCCGATTCCCCATCTCATTGCTATTTCTTATGCTGGGCCTTACGCTCCTATTATGATGTTGATTATGATTTACATACTCAAGACATTATTCATATCGACGTCCTGGTTTTGTTTGTGGACGCCGTAATAGGACCGAAAGAAGAAAGAAGAAGCACAAAAAGAGGGTTGATCCATAGATTTCTTTTCAGGGACTACATAGGGGAGCTCCATTTCATTCGGAGCTACAGCTTTTGGTATTATTCCTTTGTGTACATACCTATGGTCAAGGCGGGCTCCTGTTCCGCCTATATTATGTGACATACTCTTCTTAGAGGCTCGTAGATAGTTGTGTATGGTTAGATGTCTTGTAGCCTTATCGGCTCAAATTTTGTGTATCATTTTGATAGCCTTGTCGGCTTGTGTATATGGATATGGGCATTGCTATTGATGATGATATAAATGCGTTGTTTCCCAACGAGATTAGCACTTTTGGTGTATGTAAATTAAGAGTAAGCCATGTGGCTCACCCAGACGTGAATACGAATACGTCAATGGGGCGCCAATTGGGTTAATTTACCGGCGCCCGTCATGGCCCAGATTGCTAGGTCATGATAATATCTTTACTCTCCTTTGAGCCCATAATATGTCGTCTGCAATCTTGGTAATGTGAAATTTTTTAGGGTGTAACGGAACGCTTAGGTAACCCATCCATAATCCATTCCATGTCTCATGTTTCACGCTTATGTTATGTATCCTGTGTCCATGTTCCATGTCTCAGTATTCATGTTTCTATGTAGCCATGTCATGTTAATTCAATCTCTATATTTCATGTCATGTTTCCTTCACTTTCATGTATTCAAGCCATGTCCAGTCCCAATCTTAACCAAGACCCATCATTCGAGGGCGATTGATCCCAACAGGGAGATATTGTAACACCTCATACCTTTAAACTACGCTATGCCTATGACTCAGGGATACCGGAAGCCAAAAAGGGGAGTTTAAGTCACAAAACCAGACTCAGTTCTGCAGGTGACACTTGACGGCCAGAAGGGCAAACCGTCGATTGGTCGACGGACCGTCAAAACGCACCGTCCCTAGAACCTCATTTTGCAAAACTAGGACTTTCTGAGGTCGCTCGAATGAACGATCGAATCGATGGACCGTCAATGATGCCTAGGTCGTCAAAAAAAAATCTAAAGTCAAAGATGGTCAATCCTCAAGGGCAAGTAGTATAAATCATTCTAGAAAATCAGCTTTCACGAATCCCATGCCCTAGCACCAAGGTTTTCTCTTCCCAACCATCTCCTACATCAAAATAAGTCTTTTCCGCATATTTTCAGGCGATTCTATCATAGTATAATCAGTTCCTAAGCGAGCTCCACTATTCTTAACCTAGGGTTTTCAAGAAAACCCATCTCAAGGTTCAAAGCTCAAACTTTTGGAATTCCATAGCAAGTTTGGAGAAATAACAGGTATGTAGGGTTTCTATCTACTTGTGGGAACATCTTTGTTCTTCCCCGCACCACATTCTTCCATGAAAGTATGAAGTTACACCAAAACTAGGGTTCTATCAGTGTTCATGATAACCCTAAGCACATTTACTATGATATACCATGATTGTACAAATAATTTGTTATTGTTTTCTTATTGCTCCATTTTGGTTATTGAGAATTTATCCATAATCCATGAAAACCCATGCTTTGAATTTCATGGGTTCTTAAATACAAGTTATGAACTATTATGCTTCACTTTCATGAAAATCCTACATGTCTACTTGTTTTCATGCAAGTATATTATATAGATTCATGTTATAATACAAGCCATTTTATGAAATTCACGGGCTTCTTAGCCAAATATATCATGTCCATATTTTTTGGAGTTGTATGAATTCTGAGAATTATCTTTATACCGAAAGTACTTTTGTCTGTCCAGATAAGGATGTCACGACCCAACCCCGTAGGCCGTGACTAGTGCCCGATCTGGGCACCTAAACACACTTATCGAACGGGGCCACACACAGATGGCTTATATACGAATAAATATCAAACGCTATCTCAAATAATAGCAAACTCATCCACATATGTAACGGAAGCCGACAAGGCTATGTTTCAAATTTATATAGTTTCCGTGAAAAATTTCTACAGTAGTTTCTTTGGTTTACGACTATCCAAAATAAGCGAAAATACCAACAAAGGCACACAGGCCAACAGTAGCAACATATATACATATGCGGGCCGACAATACGCGCCGCGACCGGGATCGCCCAAACACAACATATACAAACACAACCGTACGTCAATAGGCACAACCCACAACCATGTTTTGAGACCTCTAAAATGACGTACGTACGAATCACACGACGGGACGGGGGCCCGCCGTACCCCGAACGAATATGTACAATGCAATGAACGAATATATACTTTCACAAAAGTTAGTCTCGTAACAGGGAGCACTTCAACGCAAGAAGAGTGTGTCCTAAACCGGTGGGACATGCATCCCGTACCATGGCATGAAAAGAATTATCGAAGAAAGCCTTGGAATTGACACGAAATATGTACTTGAGATGTAAAGAGAAATACAATAAGTGTAATCGTACTTTAAATAGGGCAGTGAGCATGGATACAAACTTGTCACACCCTAATTTCCGATAGGCATGACTGGCACCCGACCCTTACTTAGGGCCGAGCGAACCCGCGTACTCTCGCAATACACATAATCATATCGGGGCCGCACGTACATAACATAAGCACATAATGAAAACTTTCTTTTTTGACAAATCAAACATGCTTTTTCATCTTTTCAAATCAAATAAAACCCGTAACCATAACAAATCAGAACATACGAAAGTTATAACACAATGCATAATGATACATCGGCTTACATAGCCGCTTACAAACGGACATCTCATACACACGACACCTGCCGCAAAGTCTCTAACATTAAACGGACTCTCATAACATAAATGATTTCGACTCGGCAAAGACTCCGAAGAAAATGGAGCTCGCCAATCCAAATTCGGCACATCTTCTACTAACATCTTCCACTCATCGCTCGTACCGCGCGCATGAAACGCAGCTCCCGAAGAAAGGGGATCGTAACGATTTAAATATGTACCGAGCATGTAAAGCATAACATACATCAAAGCGAGATCATAACCGAAGTAAGAAAGGTAAAAAGTAAGCATAATAACCGAATACCAAAGGCTTGTATCTCGAAACACAAATCGTATCCGACCCCATACGGACCGAGCGACATACGCATATAATCATCATACTCATACCGTACACATCATATCCTGTCATACGAGATAACATTAACCGATGTGGGATTTGCCTAAACCAATGTGGGATTTGCCTAAACCAGTGTGGGATTTGCCTAAACCAATGTGAAATTTTGCCTCATCATCGGGTTTGCCCCACCACCGGGTTTGCCCCACCATTGGGTTTGCCCCCCACCATCGGTAAACTCATCATATCATCATACATCATCACATATCATACGCGGTCCATAGTGGGACCCGGCGGACGTAACGTGTCGCCACCCTATCCGGCGCCACAACACAAGATAACACCGAAGTTTCAAATCTCCGTATCCCCGTCACACATCATAACGCCAAACACAAGATAACACCAAATATAAACGGAACCCGCCTCTGGCGAGGGCTCGTGAACCATAAATACGCATGACACCGAGTATATTATAAGGCGCACGATCACATACCGCCGGATCCGTGAAAGAGGTAACAATGTAACGCACGAGCAGATCGTAAGTAACCATATGCATACGTACATCATCACATACTCCGAATAATGATCAAAACGAACCCTCATTTTGAAAAAACCAAAACCATAATCAAATCAAGTTTTCTTCCGAATCTCACTTAGGGGCATATCAAACCGAACTTCAAATGAAATTTTTGGAAATCATATGCATAAAAATCCTTATTTGACTCACGATAAATAAGTAATCATGGGGTCGGAAAAAGATAGTCGTATTAAGTTTTTTTTTCAAAATAAGTCGTCAAAACTATACAAAAGAAAGTCGCGGGACCTACGAACGAGCGTCAACCCAATTCGGGCCCGCCTATGAAAGTTAAGGTCATTAGTCGTCATGAAATCATTTGCAAAAATATCAAAGCGATCCGAGCCTTTTCTTGAAAGTTACGGTCGTTCGTAGTTTTGGAATCGTTTAGGAACAAAACTCTTTGAAAACAAAACTTTTTTTTTTTGAAAAAACTCTTTGCAACCTTAAAAATTTAATCATACAAAAGACATAAGGATCATAATTCGACCATATTAGGCATACGAATATCAAGAAACAAATAAAATGGTTGCGAACTCATCAAAGCAATCCGGACCGTCCATGAAAGTTACGGACATTTTTAGACATAAAATCCTCTCGGAACAAACCGTTTACACAACATTTCAAACTCACCCATATCAAAGACATACGAACCATAGCCTGACCGTACAAGGATGCCAACATCAAAAGCAAATATGAATCATAAACATACTCGAAACTTAAGAATGGAGTTTCCCCGAGACACAAACCATGTAATACCTTAATCCCGTCTAAGACATGCCAAAAGAAAAGAAGGGTAAACTTCACATACCTGGCTTGCTTCCTAAGCTAACCCAAACGTAAGTCTCGTCTTCTCAAAATCTACAACAACATCAATAGGCATCGAACATTAGCCATAAGCGTCGAAGAATTCAATCCCAAGCCATTACTTTTTCTACGGAATTTCAGTAAAGATTTCCCCGTAAATTCGACGTCCCCGAGAATTTAACTCGCCAAATCTTCAACAACAATACCAACAACCATTCCAACAACATCAATAAATAATTTCAAATGCATTCTAACACTAACAAGTCATTTCCATGTACTTCGACAACATTCCAATTATATTCAATTCGACTACATATAACCAAACCAACATTAACCATAATATTTCCAACTTCAAAATACTTCATAACATTCCATATGGTGTTTGTCCCATATTTCCATCACAGAACCATTTTATAACGATTTTTCAACTCCTTCTCCGTAAATAAACCAATATTAACACAAATAGAAAGAGATTCATACCTTTTCCCTCGATAATAATGCTATATATTTACTCCTTCACCTTGAACTTAAGCCACAAAGCCTCAATAAGCAGTTTTGGAAGTCGCAACTATACGCCGTTTGGACCGGAATTTGGGAATTATACCCGGTTTCGGCCTAGCAAAGTTGGTGGTGAAAGGTTGGGGAATTTTCTAGAATATTTAGAATGTTTTTGGTCTGATTTTTGGTCGAAAAATGAGGGGTTAAGCCCCTTTATATAGCTGCTCCGAAGTCACTGTAGCAAACATCAGTAAACCAAGCCCGACCCATCGTCATACATCGTTCATCCGCGGAAATTATTTCGAGACCTAAAACTTTTATATACCGATCTCTTTATTTGCATACTCCGGGATATGTCCAAAACTCCATACAATCCGTATAACTTATTCAACATCCCAAACTTTTCTTATTCCAAATTTACCCTTAACACTCCATACACAATGAAAAGATGAATATGCAACTTCAGGCATTAAAAAACAAAAAAAAACCGGAAATTAAAAGCCTTATCCACAACTTGTCGCAATCCAACTTAAAATATTCCAACGTGCAAAATACGGAATATAACATCCTTCCCCCTTTAGAACATTCGTCCTCGAATGTTCAACTAATCGCATAAGGTCTTATAAGGGTCTCGGAGGGGGGGTTTCCTTTATTACCATAGCATGCACTCTCACCTACCAATCATATTTCTTTTTCATCTCTTCTTCAACTTCTCAAATCATTTCCTCCCTGTTATTACACTGCCACAAGCAATACCATATTACATCGCCACGCACTCCTTAACAAAAGCCATGTCTTTAGTACGTAACCTTCTTATTTTACGAACAACATAACAAGGTCCAATACATATCGGGTTAAACCTTTCCTTCTCGTAATTCCCTTTACTCAACTTGTAACATTCTAGGCACATTATCTCGTGTAGTCTTTTAATCTTTAACTTAAACCCTTCCTTTTTCGTTCCATAGCTTGTTTTTCCCGTTTCACACTTGCCTGCGTATTCTAGCTACGCAGATCACATCATAGCCTTGGCCACTTTTTCACTGGACTTCACTTATTTTCACAACAACCCTCATTGTATAACACTTCTTAACCCTTTACTCTTCTCGATCAACTTCTTCTCGTACTCTTGTCTTAATCATACTATTACTTCTTTTCTCGAGGTCGACCATACTCGCAACTTACTCAAATCTTACCATTACGGTGAACGCGGCCTTTCAAGTCGCATTACAAACCTACATC
Organism: Lycium ferocissimum; assembly: GCF_029784015.1. Classification (NCBI taxonomy): domain Eukaryota; kingdom Viridiplantae; phylum Streptophyta; class Magnoliopsida; order Solanales; family Solanaceae; genus Lycium; species Lycium ferocissimum. Next base: position 736 of record NW_026717650.1, on the reverse strand, counting down.
TCATTTTCTTTTTTTTTTTCCTCGGGAAAATTTCGGCAAGTAGTTTCTCTATATTTCTTACTATCTCAAACTCCGCACGCAGAAATACCAACAATGCCTCATAGGGCCAACATACATATATATACATATCATATCATATCACAAAATTTCACGGGGCTCCCAACATCAACAACGACGAAAAATAATGAACATACCTTGTATGCCCGGGCCTTAAACTGCACCTGTTACACTTTCTTGTTCACTTTCCCTTTTAATCCTCAAATTGTATTTCAATCGTACTTCAATATCTTACCCGACATACATTTTTCATACCTTTGCTTACTCGCGTGCTCTGTAACTTCCAACATCATCAATCATTTTCTTCTGTCGATGTAACTTCCGTAGTGCCAGACTTATCAGAAAGCCACTACTCATCCGCGGAAATTATTTCGAGACCTAAAACTTTTATACACCGATCTCTCTTTATTTGCATACTCGATATGTCCAAAACTCCATACAACCCGTATAACCTATTCAACATCCCAAACTTTTCCTTTTTCCAAATTTACCCTTAACACTCCATACCAATGAAAAAGACGAATATGCAACTTCAGGCATTAAAACAAAAACAAAATCTAAAATTAAAAGTCTTATCCACAACTTGTCGCAATCCAACTTAAAATATTCCAACGTGCAAAATACGGGGTATAAAATAATAGAACCCACAAAAATTCCTTCGGCCCTAATTAACATGTTC
>NW_026717649.1:0-13995 GCF_029784015.1 Lycium ferocissimum | reverse complement strand
CTCCTTCCAAGATAATGAAAAAAATTTGCCCCTTTTGGCTTAATTCATTTGGCCATGTTTTGCAAGTGGGGCCCATGGCCAAGTGGCCTTTTTCTTGAAGGTCTAAAATTTCATCCAATTTCATGAAAATATTTTTCCCTTGTTCCAAGTTTGCCCCCAGCCTTTCGCCATATTTCCATGAGTCGTTTTTCAAATTTACCATTTTACCCCTGGCCTTTCTTATTATTCCAACTTTACAATTTTCCATACGCGACTTGTGTCACTTGCCTCGACTTACCCGAGGGTACAAAATACGGGATGTAACAGGGGGTGCGAGAGCTAAAATTGGGGCTTCCCCGTGATCTTCTAAAGCGGGCGAGGTACGCGGAATCTGCGATAGGGCCTCGTCTTGGGGTTCACTCTCCCTCACATTTGTAGATGGCCCTTGTTCCAGCCCTTCTACAATCACTGCCTTGCCCTTCTGGGCGGTAGTAGCTTTTCCTTTCATCGACTTTACTGAAATCATAAACGCGCCATTAGGAGGGGAAAATCTTATAACGTGGCTCTGCGCACGATCTCATAAGAAGAAAGATGGTCATTTTTCCTAGATGCCCGTAGCCTCTTGTTTATTGGGCGTGGCGCGCGACACACCATAAACAAGACTGCACTGAACACGGCTACGTAGACACTTCCTAGAGATGAGCTTGCTCGATACCACTTTTGTCACGACCCGGTTAGGGCCGCGACTGGTACCCGAGGCTGACCATCGAGCACCACTCATTCTATGTCTTATCCTACCCTCATTCACAAATCTTATCATTAATAATCATAGAAAACAATTTTCATTTAAAACACATTTACTGATATAAACATAGGCCCTTTAGGCTATCAAAATAATAGTAATACATATGGGACCATACTACCCACACATACGTATCTACGAGCCTCTACTAGAGTACTAAGCATATAGACGGGACAGGACCCCGTCATGCCCAAAATATATACATATATACACAAAATAACATCTCAAAAATAGCACCTCCGGAATAAAGGAGGGACTTCGACTGGCTTTGGTAGCTCCTATGGATCCGTACCGTCTCGACGTCTACCCGTGGGCATGAACGGCGTCCAAAAAGGACGTCGTACGAATATTGTGCTTGAGTATGTAAGGCATGAGTGAAATAAATAAATAGGGAAGTCATAATGGCACGGGACGAGGCATAACCTTCATCGAATACATTCATTACATAGTTTACACATAGCATATCACATAAGCTATCATGGCATATACCTCATATTATCCTACATAACTCGTCGTATCGTACATACATTATCACTTCATACATACATTGTCATATCATGCACACATCGTCATATCATACATGCATTATCATATCATACACACATCATCATCATTAGTTCACGTCCGGGTACCCATCGTATGCGACCCACCGGTGGTGACATGTCCGCTCTTTCTCGGTACGGGTGTGGTCGCACGCAGCCTTGGTGGTGACATGTCCGCACTTTTCTCGATGTGGTGGAATCATAGCAGCCCGCCGTAGCTGTGACATGTCCGGCCAACTAGGCCGGGGGAATCACATCATCATACATATCACACACACACTCATCATTAATCATAACATATATTTCATACACATATCGTGGCTATATCATAGGTTAGTATCATTACGTACGTACATACATGCATATATCGTCACAACATACATTGGGACTCATAGGCATCTATAGTCATGCCGGGGGGTGGCGTAAGGTCGTGAAACCCCGATCACATTATGGAGTAGTCGGATTATCGCATCTCACCTTGGAGGGACTAACATTGTTAAGGTGAGTATTGGTAAGGAAAGTACCAATGGAATCATTGTTAGAGTCGTTGACTTCATGGGCGTCATTTCTCACTCTATGACTCTTTAGATTTAACTTATCCTCGTCAATTATCGTGCACCGTGCCTTATCTCTTCTCTATCTTACACATGTGTAGCTTCTTATAATCGGGCTGCATTGTTATTACGATCGTACTCATAATGCATATCTCTTATCTTCCTCTCGTATGACTATTTATGAACGTAGGCTCTTAGTTCTTTTGAAATTTGGGAAATTCGGGGAGGCGAGGAAAATCATACCTTGAAGGGGAAAGAGACTAATCGTCATAAGATAGGTTTATCAACAAGGATTAATAGCAAGGAGTCATATGAAGGTCATTAACTTTATAGAATTCTTGCATCGTAACTTTGGGATCTCTAGACTTGGCTCGTCATCACATTCATGTCATACTTCCCATTTCCTCTCATGTAAGCTCTTTACTTCGCCACATTACATATATATAGAGAAATCATAGGAAGATGGAAGGGTTCATACCATAGAATCATGCCTTAGAAAGAAAGGTAGAGCCTTACATACCTTTATCGTTTAACTATTCGATTGCTTGCTCGTTCTTCTTTAAATGCTCGCGTCTTTACCTTCAAGAGGATTCGTATCAACATTAGTTAGACAAATTGCTGATAGCGCACTTATTAACGCTATAGAAAATTGGACAAAGATTTCCTATGTGTATACTACTTTCCGCCATATTCCATACCAACCCTCGACGTTCATACCAACGATCATAATACCATAACAAGAAGCATAATCCATCCGTGTTACCCATATTTAGAAATTTCATTCTCAATCCTCCGTATTCATGACCAAAATTCACTTTCGGGTTCTTTCACATGCAACACCTATTCCATGTTCTAAATGTCATTTATAACGCATTTATAATCCTAACATATCCATTTTCATGATTATTTCCAATCTTGATTCAACAATGGCACTATTGTCACATTTATGACCCATTTCATATATCCTTTGTAATTCAAGTGTTTCAACTTAATAAGACCTTAGACATCATGAGAGTACCGTAAAACATACCTTGGATGATGGAGGAACAAGCCTTGGATGATAATACGCCTCTTTCTCCAAAACCCTATTTTACCCTTTCTTGAATTTCTTGGTTTAGATGACTTTAGTGAGGTTTCTTACTCTTGATTCACCTCAATTCTTGTTGTTGATTCTTGTTTTTCCTTGGTTTTCTTGTGGATGAAATGTGTGGAAGGTTCTAGAGGGTTTGAGAGGTTGAAGACGTGTGGAAAATGAGAGATAAAAGAAGTGGAACATCATTATATAATTGAACTAAGTTCGATCCGTGGGGAGTTCCACGACCGTTCCACGGTCCGTGGAACATGATGTTGTCCGTGAAACTGGTCGTGGTTCATGACCAGCCAGGCACGCCTCCCTCTTGCTGGCGGTTCCACGGACCCATCCATAGTCCGTGGAATATTATATGGGTCGTGGAAGTGGTCGTGGAAATCAGCTTCACTAAAGTTGTTCCCGTCGCTTCGTTTGATCTCCAATCCTTATGGAACCTTCACTTAACACTTGTTTATCACTTCATTAGCAATCTACGAAATGTCACAACTCTTCTCCAAGACATCCTTAAGACATCATTGGTATAGTTGCCCTTACGTTCAAGTGAATGTGTTGATATATGTATATGCATACGTAACCAAGATGCTAAAATATGATAGAACGATAACAAGTCCATGACGATAAATATATGAAATCTATGATATGCACATGATGACGCGATTCCACCGCGCTCAATTGGCCGCACATGTCACCACTACTACGGTCGCTATGATTCCACCGCACCGAAAAGGGCTACATGATCACCACTAGTGGGTTGTGACGATGTTACCCGACGCGGGTAACGATGTGATGATGTATGATTGACGCGTACGTATTGTTGTATGTTACGTATAATGTATATGATATACTTATGCATGATGTATGTACATGAAATCGGTTCATATGTAAGGAGTACACGGTGTTATATCCTCATCTCTCGAACCCATTCTCGATTATGTTTATTTCATTTCTTCCTTACATACTCGGTGACAATGTTCATACCGACGTCCTTTTCTTCGACGCTCGTGTTCATGCCCACAGTAGGCATGGGAGACTCGTGTCGATCCCTAGGAGCCGTAGTCGATTTGTGAGCACTCCATTATCCAGAGGTGCTTCCGATTATTCTTTTGGTACATATTTGTATATTCATATTTTCGGGCATGGCGGGTCCCGTCCCGTCCATATGTTCAAGATTTAGTAGAGGCTCGTAGATACGCATGTGTGGGGGATAGTGGTCCCGTGGATGTATGTATATGTATATGTATATGTATATGTATATATATATATATATATATATATATATATATATATATATATATATATATATATATATATATATATATATATATATATATATATATATATATCCTATTTGATGTTTATAAAAATAATTAAGTTTCCAATAATGATATGTTTCCATGAAATTGAGCGTATATATTATGTATGAAAGGTTGTGGGTAATGGGACGAGTGGTGTTCGGTGGTTAGCCCCGGATACCCGTCATGGCCCGTAGCTCGGGTCGTGACAGAAGTGGTATCGTAGCAGCTTGTGGGCCCTAGGGTGCTGTTCACGAGCCGTGTCTAGTAGAATCTTATTTATATAGTGTTGCGCGCCACGCTAATAAAATGTGAGGCCACAGGATATTTAGGAAAATGACCACCTTTCTTCATATGAGATCGTGCGGTAGAGCCGTGTATAAGATATACCCTCCCAACGTAATTTCGTAATGCCGCCAAAAGCTAAACTCGCTCTGTATGGCAAGACTACGACAAAGAGGCGGGCGTAAAGAGAGCCGCCTACGAATATAGACGAAGGGGAATCACATCACGAGGCTTTATCTAATGCCTCCACTACTCCTTCATTACGGAAGGACAAGAAGGGGCTTCTCGTCCAGCCTCCTATTCCTCCGGCTTCCTCCACCGGTCTGCTTCGGTCAACAAGTAGCCGAGGCCATTAATTTATTGACACAGTTGGTTGCCGCCCAGGCACAAAGGCAAAATGCGGGCCCAAGTGATCGTTCAACTAGTACTAGAGCCCGTGACTTTATGAGTTTAAATCCTCCGAAATTCTTTGGATCAAAGTTTATGAGGACCCGCAAGGCTTTATCGATGAAATGCCGAGGACGTTGCGGATTATTCATGCTTTCGAGACCGAATCCGCGAGTTGGCATCATATAGACTCCGAGATGTGGCGGTCTTGTGGTATAACAATTGGAGAGCGTCGAGGCAAGAAAACGCGCCTCCTCCCGTGTGGCAAGAGTTTGTTGATGCTTTCATTCGCCATTACTTGCCACCCGAGGTCCGCCGAGCTAGAGCGATAGATTTCGAATTTAAAGCAAGGGAATATGAGCGCCCGGGGAGTACCCTCAATTTAATTCTTTGGCGAGATATGCTCCTACAATGGTAGCCGATATGGGCGATCAGTGCACAGATTTGTGAGTGGCTTAGGGCCACATTTATTTAAAGATTGTTTAACAAAATTTCATTACAAGACGGGATGGACATTTCCCGAATTCAAGCCACGCCCAAAATCTAGAAGGGCAAAAGCAACCTCCGGCAGAGGGTGATCGTGATATCGATAGAGGGCAAGGCAAACGGGCAAGATCTACGAGCACAGTGGTGATTATAGAGGTGATCAAGGCGCACATATTCCGGGCACTCGTGCCGGGCTGCTGACGAGCGCACCTCCCCGGCTTCAAGTGTAAGATCCGATCGTTCCTATCGATCCCACAGGTCGTAGTTCGAGGGCCCCGTGTTCCCGCTTGGGGGAGATTACGCCGAGGGAGACCGACCAGCTTCCCGATGCACAAGGCAGAAATTGCACTTAGGGCCATGTCGCTGTGGCACGACGCATGCTATATTTGTGGGCAAAGTAGGACACTTGATGCGAGACCGTCCTTCGAGGTACGGCAGAGGGTGGGGCCCAACCCACGGTGGTCCACGCAGCGCAGTTCCCCTTCCACACGCCCTACAAGCGTACCCCAAATACCCAAGCCGAGGTAGAGGCCGAGGGGGAGCATCTACTTCAGGTGCCACACAGCCCCGATTATATGCTTTAGCCGGACGGCAGGATCTCGAGCCGTCCCCAGATATAGTTACAGGTACATTAACTGTGTTTTCTCATGACGTATATGCATTGATAGATCCCGAGTCCACGCTGTCTTATATTACTCCATATGTTGCTAATCGTATTGGGGTGAAGCTTCGAGCCGATTAAACCTTTTGAGGTATCTACTCCGGTTGGTGATCCCGTGATAACGAAACAAATGTATAAAGATTGTATAGTTATGGTATGTGATCGCCAAACCAAAGTTGATTTAGTTGAGCTAGAAATGTTAGACTTTGATGTAATTATAGGTATGGATTGATTCGCCTCATGCTATGCTAATGTTGATTGCCGCTTGAAAGTAGTTCGATTCCGAGCTTTTAAGAGAGCCCGTGCTTGAATGGAAAGGTAATACGGCAACTCCAAGGGTAGGTTTATTTCCTACCTTAAGGCAAGGAAAATGATAGCTAAGGGCTATATTTATCATTTAGTCCGAGTATATGACACGGAAGCAAAGCCACCAACATTCCAACTGCTCCGGTGGTAATGAATTCCCAGATGTATTCCCAGATGAACTCCCAGGCCTTCCCCCAGAAAGGGAGATTGAGTTCGCTATTGATGTGTTGCCGGACACCGAACCTATTTCCATCCCTCCTTATCGAATGGCACCAGCAGAATTGAAGGAATTAAAGGCACAGTTGAAAGATCTGCTCGAGAAGGGGTTTATCAGGCCCAGTTCATCTCCGTGGGGAGCACCAGTTTTATTCGTAAGAAAGAAAGATGGCTCCCTACGAATGTGTATTGATTACAGACAGCTGAATAAAGTGACAATAAAGAACAAGTATCCTCTTCCGAGGATTGATGATTTATTTGATCAGCTGCAGGGTGCCAAGTGGTTTTCTAAGATAGATTTGCGATCGGGTTATCATCAAGTGAGGGTTAAAGGAAGATATCCCCAAAACAAATTCGACAAGAGATATGGCCATTATGAATTTCAGGTGATGTCGTTCGGGCTAACTAACGCTCCGGCGGTATTCATGAATCTAATGAACAATGTATTCGTGTCTCTTAGATCTATTTGTGATAGTATTCATTGATGATATTCGGTATATTCTCGCACGGAATCGAGCATGCCGATCATTTACGTATTGTTCTTGGCATTCTTCGAGCTCGGAATTGTATGCAAAATTTTCAAAGTGTGAGTTCGGCTAAATTTCGTGACATTTTGGGCCATGTTATTTCAAATGATGGCATTAGAGTTGACACCCAAAAGATAGAAGCCGTGAAGACTTGGCCGAGGCCTACGACACCCGAAGTTCGTAGTTTTCTCGGGTTTGGCGGAGTTATTATAGAAGATTCGTAGAGGGCTTTTCATCTATTTCAGCCCCATTGACAAAATTAACCCATAAGTCGCAAAATTTCGGGAATGAGGCTCCGTGAGCGCAGCCTAAGGAGTTGAAGAATAGCTTGACCTCGCCCCCGTCTTACACTTCCGGAAAGGTCGGATGATTATGTGGTCTATCAGATGCTTCCGTGTTAGGGGTGTGTATTAATGCATGGAAAAGTCATTGCTTATGCTTCGAGGTACTGCGGAAACATAAAAAGAACTACCCAACTCATGATCTCGAGTTAGGCTGAGTATTCATGCATTGAAAATTTGGAGACATTATTTGTATGGCGTGCATGTTGATATCTATACGGATCATAAGAGTCTCCAATACATCTTCAAACAGAAGGAGTTGAATCTCGACGGTGGTTAGAATTATTGAAAGATTATGATGTTAATATCCTATACCACCCCGGAAAAGCTAATGTAGTAGCCGACGCCACTTAGCCGTCGATCAATGGGTAGCTTACGTGAAGTTCCATCGAAAAAGAAAGAAATGATTCATGAACTCCATCAACTAGCTAACCTTGGAGTACGTATAATTGACTCGGCGATGTAGAGTTAGTATGGGTGATCCCACGCTTCTTCCTTGAATGTAGAAGTAAAAGAGCGAAAATACGAAGATCCCAAATTGAGTCATTATAGGGATGTCATCGTAAAAGAAAGTCTCCATTCAAGTTTCCACGTAGAGTCCTTAGATACCGAGTGGTTATGTGTGCCAAATGTGGCGGAACTACGTTGTCGAATCCTAGAAGAAGCTCACTATTCTCGATATTCTATCCATCTAGGAACGACAAAAATGTATCATGATCTGGAAACGATGTATTGGTGGGACGGCATGAAAAGAGACATAGCAGAATTTGTAGCCCAATGCCCAAATTGCCAGCAAGTGAAGGCAGAACATCAAAAGCCAGGTGGATTATTGCAAGCAATGGAAATTCCTACGTGGAAATGGGAAGTGATCAATATGGATTTCATTGTAGGACTACCTCGTTCACGAAGCAAGTATGATTCTATATGGGTGATCGTGGACAGACTCACGAAAGCCGCTCATTTTCTTCCAGTGAGAACCACCTACTCGGCAGAAGATTATGCAAGACTGTACATAAAAGAAATTGTGAGGCTTCATGGTATTCCAACATATCTATTATAGATAGAGGAGCACAATTTATAGCCAAGTTCGGGAAATCCTTCCAAGAAGGTCTAGGTACTCAAGTGAGGCTCAAGACGGCATTTCATCCGTTGCATCGACGGACAAGCCGAACGCACTATACGACCTTGGAGGATATGTTGAGGGCATGTGTTTAGATTTTGGTGGTAGTTGGGATGACCACTTACCCCTAATCGAATTTGCTTATAAACAATAGTTATCATTCCGATCCAAATGGCTCCGTATGAAGCTTTGTATGGAAGGAAGTGTAGATCTCCGATTGGATGGTTTGACGTCGGAGAAGTACAATTGATAGGCCCCGAATTAATTCAACAAGCGGTAGAAAAAGTCAAGGTGATCCGAGATCGATTATTGACAAACAAAGTCGCCAAAAGTCTTATGCGGACAATCGCCGGCGAGATCTAGAATTTCAAGTCAGTGATTGGGTGTTCTTGAAAGTATCACCGATGAAGGGAGTGATGAGATTTGGCAGAAAGGAAAATTTGAGTCCACGATATATCGGTCCCTATAAAATCATCCGTAAGGTGGGTCAAGTAGCATATGAGTTAGACTTGCCTTCAGAGCTTGAGTTAGTTCATCCGGTATTCCATGTCTCAATGCTCCGCAAATATGTTGGAGATCCCACAAAGATTGTGCCAGCAGATGATGTCCAGATCACAGAAAAGCTAACCTATGAAGAAGTGCCTATTGCCGTATTAGACAGGCAAGTACGGAGACTTCGAAATAAGAAGTAGCTTCACAATAATAAAGTCTTATGGTGAAATAACAATCGGGAAGAAATGACTTGGGAAGCGGAAGAGAAGATGAAATCCACATATCCACACTTATTTCAACCCTCGAAGAGATCATATGATGAAACATCGAGACGATAAGGTATGTATGCTTTACTTTTTATGTATATGGGTCGTGTGTGGCCAATCTATATTGCTATTGTGTTGTAGCCCTGTGAGGCAATGATATTATGGGCTGTTGTGACAGGATGGTATCGCCATATTACAAGGGAAACTCTGGCGAAATTTTTCTAGAATCCTCGATGACTTAACATTCGAGGACGAATGTTCCAAAAGGGGGGAAGAATGTTACACCTCGAAAATTTCCCCTTAGCGTACAAGTGAATGGACTAACGAAGGGCATGATGAATATGAGGTTTGGATGAGTTGGAAATAGTATGTGATGGTCCTAACTGAGACTTCCAGAGGCATCCGAGTTAAGGTAAGAAAGTTGTTAAGGAAAATCGAGTTATAAGTTAGTGTGTTGGATGAAAACCATGAGTATGGGGTTAGTGATACCTTAAGGATGTTGTGGAGAAGAGTTATGACGTCCCTTAGATCGATAATGAAGTGATAAACAAGTGCTAAGAAGGTTCCATAAGGATTGGAGATCAAACGAAACGACGGAACCATTCCGGTGGAACCGTGAGTTCCACGGCCATGTTCCACGGACAGACCATGTTCCACGGCCCGTGGATGTGTCCGTGGAACAGCCAGCAGAAAGAGTGGCTGGCTGGTCATGAACCACGACCCGCCCACGACCAACATTGGGTTCCACGGACCGTGAAGCGTCCGTGGAAGTCCCATCGGCCGAACTCTCCAAGTCTTTAAATGTCAAGTCCACTTCATTTTATTTCATTCCAATCACGACTTCAACTCTCTCCACACCTCTAGAACTTTCTAAATATATCATCCACAAGAAAACCAAGGAAATCAAAGATCAATAACAAGATTCGAGGAGAATCAAACCTAAGAAACTCCATTAAAGCTATCAAAGTCAAGGAATTCCAAGAAAGAAGAAATATGGTTTTGAGCTAGAAGGTGTATTATCAATCAAGGTTTATTCCTCTACCAATTGAGGTAAGTTTCATGAACTTTACATGTTGATTGAAGTATTATTAAGATGAAACACTTAGATTGTGAAAGAGTATGGAAAATGGGTCATAAATGGGTGAATAATGTCATTGTTGAATAGTAGTTGAGATGAATCATGAAAATGGTTATGTTGAGATTTTAAATGTGTTATAAATGACCTATAGAACATGAAATAAGTATTGGATACGAAAGAGTACGACGATGGACTTAGTCATGAATATGGAGGATTTAAGTGAATTGTGAGATACGAATCATATAATAAATGACGATTGTTGTTAGCGATATCGTGATGATTGTTATAAATGTTGGGAGTGATATGGAATATGGCGGGAAGTAGTATAAACAAGGGAAACGCTGCCCAAATTTCTATAGCTTTAGTAAGTATGCTTTCGCGATAATTGCATAGTTAACGTCGATACGAATTCTTTTGAAGGTAAACACAAGTGCATTAAAGGAGAACGAGCAAGCTATAAAGTAGTTAACGACAAAGGTATGTGAGGCTCTACCCTTCCTTCCAAGGCATGAATCCTATGCATAATTTTCTCTTTCTATCATGAATCTTCTACGTTCTAGAGATGAAAGGTATAACTTCACGAATAGCTAGACAGATAAGAAATACGCCATGAATACGATAAAGACTCTAGAGACCATGATATGATATTCTCACGAAATCAATAATGATGATCACGATCCATTGGTATTCTTTCTTATACGTACTCACCTTAATTTGTAATTTCCTTCAAGGTGAGATATGACGCCTATGCTTATTCTATAATATGATCGGGGGTTCACGACCTTATGTCACCCCAACATAAACATAGTCCCTTACGTTCAAGCGAATGTGTTGATGATATGTATATGCCTATGTAACTAAGGATGCTAAAATATGGTAGAACGATAACAAGTCCATGACGATAAATGTATGAAAAGTATGATATGCATGATGATGTGATTCCACCGCGCCTAATTGGCCGGACATGTCACCGCTACGGCGGGTCGCTATGATTCCACCGCACCGAGTAAAGTGGCGGACATGATCACCACTAGCGTGGGCGTATGGGATGGTTACCCGGACGCGGGTAACGATGTGATGATGTATGATTGATGTGATGATGCTTGCATGTTATGATAATGTATATGATATACTTATGCATGATGTATGTACATGAAACCGGTTCATATGTAAGGAGTACATAGGTTATATCCTCATCTCGTAACCTATGATTTTATTTATGTTTATTTCATTTCGCCTTACATACTCAAGACAATGTTCGCACTGACGTCCGTTTTCGAACGCTGTGTCATGGCCCAGCAGGCAAGGAGACGGAGCCGATCTATAGGAGCTAGTACCGATTGTGAGCACTCCATTGTCCGGAGGTGCCATTGATGTATATATATATATATATATATATATATATATATTCGTGATTTGGGCACGACGGGTCCCTGTCCCGTCCATATGTCTATTATTCCAGAGGCTCGTAGATACGCATGTGTGGGTAGTATGGCCCATGGTCTCCATGTATATGTATGTGTATATCCGTATATACTATTTTGATGGCCTAAAGGTTTATGTTTATAAAATGGCTAATCTACAACACCGATGGATCCTCAAGAGAAAATCCTAAAAAGTGCTTATGGCTTTTGTTTAAGAAATTCATAAGGGAATTTGGTTTATGATCGAAAGTTGTGAGGACATAGGAACAACTAAGCAAACACCGAAGAACGATAATAGAAATATCGTAGTCGTGCATTTTAAGTAACAAAGCAAGATAGACAATATCATTATTCACCATTCGTAGATGGGTATAGAAAAATCATATCCGAGGGTTAGAAACCACATGAGTATTGCTATATAGGCGTGATGAGATCAAGAAAATCATCGAAGTATGTATGTCACTTTCACATATATTTTAAGAGAGTATAATCATCATGGATACATCAGTAAATCAAGCCCTTGAAAAGGGTTCTTTTCAAATGCCAAAAACTTCCAAGAACTAGAGATAGACAAGAGGAAAATACTCAATAGTGATAAGACTTAGATTCCTTATTTAAGATCGTAACTGTAACTTTGATAATGAGTATGAATACATGAACAAACAAATCACCAACACAACACAAGAATGAAAATTCTAATTCATAGAACACAATAGATACTGCACAAATCTCAAAAAACAACAACATGCAAACACACAGACCACTAGAAGAAGATTCAAAAATTCACTCACAAGAAAATAACAACCTAGCCAAATCAACAAGATATAGCATCAATTGAACACAAGAAATCACGATCTACAATGGCGGAGGACAAGATATCCAAGATTCTTTAATAGAATGTGGTACAAATTTAGACGAGCAAATTGAGGAATACAGGGGACACAAAAACACATCGTGTTGGAGGAAGGGTTTACCGAGATTAGTAGATGGATAACAAACCATCAACGAAAGCTTCAATGGAGGAGAACCAGAGCTTCGATTCAAAAGATACAATACGGGACTCACCATGAGAAGCTTTCCAAGTTTCAACATGAGGAAAATAAGACAAATATTAGAGCAAGAAAAGGAATATCAACAAAGAAAATGAAGTGGAGAAGAATAGTTTGCGTATACCAAATCACCAGATGAAAAAAATGAAGGGAAGGTAAGACGAACCTCTTCGTAGCCGAACACGCGAAGGTACATCAAGAACAATCCTGCAGCCGAGCTTTGAAGTCACCAACCATTGTAAAAGTTCTAGAAGGGGATCGCCGACAAGGTTCACCAGAAATGAGGCAAAAAATTTAGGATTTAGGAGTTACTTTCCTATTTCATAATTGTAACTGCCTTTTTTTGAATTTTGGACCTTTTTGTTTTTCTTTTTCTCTGCTTCAACCTTCCTCTTATAGATGTCTATAAAATCATTCCCTTGGGCTATAATTTATTAAAAAAAAAGATTTGGCCACAGTTTAGTGTAGAGGAGGAGCTTACAAATAGGGTTGAGGTAGGGATTGTGGTACTACCATGAAAGGGTACCAAAACCACCACGAGTATTGTAAGAGAGCCCACTCAAAAACACGTCAGCTCCACCTCCACCATCACGCGAGGGTGTTATCAGCTGAGGCGTTTTATCTCTATGCAAAAATTCATAAAGAGCTTGGTAGATAGAATAATAGGGGAGAGAGGGCGGGGTAGCATAATGCTTCATTTGTGCTAACACGAGTAATACCCCAAGGACCCGCAGACTCATACTTTTGAAAATAAAGAGGTACCTGCGTAGTTCCCTGTTAAAATCACCAAAAATTCATATGTTCGATAGTCTGGATGATCTTCGTATGTTTCTTCGATGGAGAAATGCTTAAGGTGTTATGCACTTTAGGATGTTCTAGTGTGAGAGCTATAAGTGAAACTTGCAAAAGATATAATTAGCGTATACGGCCAATACATGGTATGAATTTGTAGTACTAGAAGGCTTGTAGGAGCAAAGACCACCGATACGATGGGATGAGTATACTAAGTTCTTCATGGATCATTTTCTTTCGAGTCAGGGAAATATCTGAGAGTTTGAGAGATCGGCGATTTTGTTTTGGGCACCAAATTTTAAAAAG
>NW_026717648.1:0-14510 GCF_029784015.1 Lycium ferocissimum | reverse complement strand
TGAGTAAGCATTTCGGTACCCCCGTCTTTACATTTATGTTACGCTGTTACTCTGTTCAGTTATGATTTTGTTTATCGTATTTTATGCTTTACATACTCAGTACATATTCGTCTTGACCCCCATTCTTCGGGGTTGCATTTCATGCCGCGCGGTACACCCGGATGACTAGAAGACATTATAGAAGACGTTTCGGCGGCATTGGCAAGCTCCTTTTTTTGCTCTGGAGTCCCCGGAGTCAAAGTGTGTATGCTATATATTCGGCTATGTCTGTTAGAGACTTTGCGGACAGAGTGTGGGTTACGATGTCGACCGGCTCCACTAGCCGTCATGTCATTCTGTGTTATGCCATAATTTTCATATGATTACATATTCTGTCGATTTGTACACTACAAAGGATATTTCCAGAACATTTGTTGTATTTTGTCATTTTTGTTTGATTAATAATCCGGAAGTTTATGTATGTATGTAATAAGAGTCCGTGGGTTCGCTCGGCTCCGAATGTGGGGTCGGGTGCCCATCACACCCTAGAAAAATCAGGGTGTGACAGATGCCAACATCAAGAAGCAAATATGAATCATAAACATGCTCGGAACTTCGGAATAGAGTTGCCCCCAAGGCTCATAACATATCATAGCTTACTTACGTCTAGGACATGCCAAAAGAAAGAAGGGATAACTTTACATACCTTGATTGCTTCCTAAGCTAATCCAAACTCAAGTCTCGGCTTCTCAAAATCTACAACACGTCATTAGACACCAAACATTAGTCATAGGCACCTCGGAATCCCATTTTAAGCTCGCACTTTATTTACAGAAATTTGGGCAGCATTTCCCCTATAAATTCAACACCCCGAGAATTCAACTCGGCCAATAGTATCAACAACAATACCAACAACCATTCCAACAACATCAATAATGAATTCAAACACATTCTAACATTAGTAACTCTTTTCTATATAATTCGACGATATTTCATTTTCATTCAAATCAACCGCATACGATCAAACCAACATCAATATTCACACGTTCAAGTACTAACCCAAACCATTTAAGCACGATTCAAGAACACTTCGGACAATCCGCAAAATATTCAAATCAGCCCATCCACTACATAATGAAACCCGAAATCTCCCAAGTTCATGAAAACAACACAACACATTTTCTTTCTTCCGAATTCATGAACTACATTAATAATCCATTACTTCCATAAATTCAAGAAACTATATTAGAATCATATGATCTTCCAAATCAGCCCACACGGTTATAACTTCAACTTGGATCATGAAACCTTCATTTTACATCATAGAATCCACAACGAACAACAACCAAAATACTACATAAAATTAGTTCATTCCCTAACATACAAAACAGCCCATTTTCGGCCAACACCCCAACACACAAGTTCCATGATTTTCATCCATTTTCCACATACTACAACAACACCAAAACATGCTAAATACCATTAACTCATCACTCCTACACAATATAACACACACACGGCCTAGCACCTACACACACGGCCTCACTTTAGCATCCATATTTCCATGAATTTCATTCATTTCTACATGCCACAACATGCACAAACCATTCATAACATATTAAAAAGAGGATTAAAACTCACCTTTTCCACTTTGTTCTTCACTTGGCTAGGGTTGAGAATTGCATGAACAAGGGATTTGCTTGCTCCAACAACCACTTCATGTTGTTTAGGACCTTCCAAATAGTAGAAAACCTAGAAGAAAATATTTTTTTGTGATCAATTTTTGGACCTCAATTTTCCATGGTCATGGCCGAAAGTCTCCATATTTTTTTCTCCAAGCTTCTTGATTTTTCTAGGTGCTAAATGATGAAGATGACTAAATTGTCATCTTATCTCACCATATATAATTATCACATGTGGGCTATGGCCCACATCCAACACATGGCCACATATGGCCATTTTCATGAAATATTAAGTTTTCAAATTTTCACTTCTAGCCCTTAATTTTCATGAAATGCTCAAATTTTCATAATTCACTTTTAACCCCAAATTTTCCTTATTCCAAATTTACCCTTAACACTCCATGCCAATGAAAAGATGAATATGCAACTTGTGCACTTTTAACAAAATCGGAAGAAAATATAACCTTGTCCTTAACTTATCATGATTAGCTCGGATTATCCCAAGGTACAAAATACGGGATATAACAATAACAGTCCGCTTCTGAAGCTAATTCAAACCTAAGTCTCGGGCTTCCCAAGATCTACAACAACGTCAGTAGATACCAAACATTAGCTATAGGTACTTAGGAATCCAACCCTAAGCTAGCACTTCACTTATAGAAATTCGTACAAAGATTTCCTTTATAAATTGGACAACCCCAAAAAATCCAATTCAGCTAAATTATCAACAACAACAAGAACCATCTCATATAAGCCTCTTTAAACTCAAAGCATCAACTCCCAAGGATATACACCAAAATAGCCCGGTATACGCTTTGTATATGATATCTTCATACACTTTATTCTCCCAAATTCAAGAACAGCAATTTATCAACAACATCAACAACAATATCAACAATTATTTTATATCAATATCCAACTAATTCTATCCATTTAATCATACCAAAACAGCCCCCAAGTCATTTGATATCCAAAAATTATAACCGAACTTTCAACGTCATTTTCTCTATTCTAACCCGTCAAATCTATCAATGATCATGGTAAGAATATCATTAACATCTTAAACATACCTTATATGAGCAGCCACCACGAAACTAACATCCCCCGAGTTCAATTTTTAGCTTAAAACAACGATCTCACAACTCGTACTACACTATATCCATCACGAGCCTCGCGATTCGGGCCTCGAACTTGATCGGACCCTTGCTTTATCTCTCTAACCTCCCCTCACTCTCTATCTACCATGTTCTGGACTTTCTGGTATGAAATGAGGATGATAAGGGTTAAAACATCCCTTAAATAGCAAGGGAAGTGGGCCTGACCCGACTTGGAGTCGGGTTGGGCCGAGCCCACTGGCCAGCTTGACCTTTCTGTCTTACAATATCCATAACGTTTTATCCCTATATCGTGTGAAGTCTCACGACCTATGGTTGGAAAGATAATTCAATTATCTACAACGTTTATGTTTGAAGTTTTCCCAAATTCCCAAATAATAATAGGGTTATTGCCTCCCGAATTCAGATCACCTAAAAACGTAACTTAAAAATATCTTTTTGGAGAGCTTCCACTTGGATTTGGCTCAAGGGTCCTTCTTGAGTTGTGTTTAACTTCACATATATTGTCCATATAAATTTTCATATGGCCTTTGTAAAAACCCCATCATGTGGGCCCCACCTCAGCTTACGGTTACGAGGGCTATATCTTTTAACATATCATTCCAATCATACTGTACGAATTCCAAATATCATACTCATGCTATCCTCATGCTAATACAGTAGAATTTTATCCTTTATACTTGTATTATTTTCTCCTCCTTGAGCTCACATTAAGCCTTCTACAGCCTTAGTAAGCGAAATTTTCTGCGATGTAACATTCCTGAGGAATCAAGGGAGTATTGCAACCGAGAGTCATTACTAAGGAGGATACTCATTTTTAACTATTCGAAGGGAATGTTATAGATAGCGCATGTCAGAGGATTAAAATGATGACTCCAAAAAAGAGGTACAAACGTGGACTATACGATCTAAGTAAAGAGTGGGAGTAGACCGATAAGAATTAGAAGAGAGAACATGGGGAACCTGTTATACCTCGCATTTTGTGTGTATTCGGAAAAATCGGAAGTAATTTGATATGGTGGGGATTGAGGTTTCAATTGGATTCTACTTAAGGTGTATGTGATGTTTAAGGAAATATGGACGCGGAAATATTAAGGAAGGTTAAGGGCAAATTTGGAATCTTGTAAATTAGTCCCGTGAATTTCCGAGAGCGAGCCATCAACTAGTGGGCTCAACAAAAAAAAATGAGAAGTGGAGGCCCAAGAGATGAGAGGGTGGCCGGCCATGCCGTGGCTTGGCCCAAGCCCTTGATGTTGGTCATGTGCTATGTCATGTGACCAACTAAATGATTATAAGAAAGAGGGAGGCTTCAAGAAAATTCAAGAAACAAAAAAAATTGGAAGAACCTCTCCAAGAGAGCTCTCGGCCGAACAGTGGAGAAAAGGAAAAAAAAATTCCAAGTCCTTTAATCTTGTTCTAGAAATTTATATTTTGTGGTTTTCCTACCAACTTGAGTGGCCTCATCAACTTGGTGTAGTTGGTTTGGGGAAAGGAGGCCTTGATTCACCAAAGTGATCACAAGTTCAAGTGAAGAAGACTAGAGAATAAGGTAAGAATTCATCCCTTATCCTTGCGTTATGAAGCCTTGTTTGTGTTGTAGCATATGAAAATGAGTTGAAAGCATAGAAATATGGAAATTTGGAAGGTAGCAAAGTTAGTGTGTATGGAAGCATATGGCCGAATATATGTAGTAAGATCATATTGAATTTTATGTTGTGTTATAGTTGTGATTGTTGTGGAATTTGTATTGGAAATGAAAGTAGAACGAAAATGGAAGGAAGTTGGAAATATGCATGTTGGCCGTGGGGTGTATAGGGTGAGGAATCATGTTGAATTTATTCTGTTTAATATGTTAGTTGTGTCGTTGCGATCATTACAATGTAATTGGAGACTTAACGCTTTAAGTTTGAATTAGAATTGCATGTATGTTGCTATAGGAAAGTGTGCGTTTCCAACATAGTTATGATGGAATTATGAAATTACATTGTTTAAGTGCTAGTTATGATGGTTGTTGATGAATTTGAGGAAGGAAAATGCGTTATGAATATGTTTGTTGAAAAATGGAAGTTTTGGACGAGTTATGGCTTCGGTGGAAATTTATATGTTTTGCGAATAATACGTAAAATTATATGAAATGTCTCTAAATGATGTTGGGATGATGTTGGGGAGTAAATGAGTATGAAAATATGGATATTGAATTATAAACGCAAAGTAGTCGGGAAGTTGTTGCCTTATGTTGAAAGAAGACTATTCGTGTTGGTTTGTGATTCTTGTTGTGGATTAATGTTATTGGTTTGGTTGTTTGTTGGTATTTGAGCCGAGTTAAATTCTCGGCGTCACATTTATAGGGGAGGTCTTGTCGAAATTTTGTTAGACAAGAATTAGTTTGAAATGAATGCCTAAAGCCTTATGGTTAACTTATGGCAAACTTGACCATTTATAGGTTTTGGACGAAAAGAGAATTGAGTTTTGGAGAACGTTAAAGGCGTAAAAGGTATGTAAAGCTTTCCTATCTCTTTCTTGGCATGATCTAAGTGTACTAGGATCGGATTTGCGCCTTGAAAAGTGTTCTGCTCTTCGGAATCCGCGTTTGAAAATGCCCCTTTTTCGTTCAATAGAATTGAATCCTCCAAGTACGTTTTGATGAAAAGTTTATGCAAATGTTCATAAATTGCCTAGAAAATTATGAACCGTCCCTAGGACCTATACATGATTCAAGCCCATCGCCTCGGTTGTCCCGAGGTGGACCCGCTAAATTCCGATTTTACCCCTTTATGTTTATGATTGGTTTTGAGCGGTTTTTAAGGAAACGCTTTAACTATTATCTTAACTAGTAAATGAACATTGTTTTAAATATTTCCTTAAGTCTTATAAACTATTTTGGAATATGAAAACGATCATAGAAAGATTATTTCTCCGTAATTCATTATGACATCCGATATTCGCTTAATATGATTCCGTCCGATTCCATTGCTTGATTTGTCATTCGCTATGCTTCATCGAGTCTCTGGAAACCTATATGGTATTTTATTGCATTCGGTTTCTCACTACTCCACTCGTGGATGCCTCAATGATTCCCACACGCGAGCCGGGCCGGGATATGTTCTCAAGCGTACTTCTCTCGCATTATTCGCCGTGCTCGGTGTGAGGGGGAGTATTATACGTACATGGGTTGTGGTGTATGATGTGCCATGTACGCCTATCTTTGATATTTGATGATTATGCTTCATATGGCCATCGATGACCGAAATGCTCGTTATGATTGTGGCGCCGGTGTCGGGGGCAACCACGTTCGATTGCGAGTCCCTAACGGGGCCGGTTTTGGCATATATTTTCTGTCTGCATTATTTATGATTACTGATATGCATATTGATTAGCTATGCACTTCATTCGTTTTTGCACACTCTGTCCTGATTCTGATATTATTTATTACGGTCTACATTTTACATATTCGGAAGTACATTTTCAAATGCCGACCCCCTTTCTTCGGGGGCCTGTGTTTCATGCCCGCGGTACGGACACGCGCTTTGCGTATCCACCCGCTTAGGTCATCTATCGGCCACTACGCGCCGCTCCTTTGTTCGGAGCTTACATTTTGGTACGACCCTTTCCGATGTGTATGTATATTCGGATCTCGGGGGTACGACGGGGCCCCGTCCCGTCATATGTTTATGTTTCGGTCGATGCGCGTAGAGGTACGTAGACATGTATAGTGGGTTACGTATATATTCTGTGCGTTTGTGTGCGTTAGGGATTGTATATATATATACTTTGTGACGGCCTGATCGGCCTTCGTGCGTCATACTCACTCTTGTGCGTCGTCTGATAATATCTTTAATTATTATACATGTTTATTTTGCTATTAAGCTTATGTGGGATGAGGGTACGTATGAGTGTCCAATTCGGGCACAAGTCACGACCTACGGGGTTGGGTCGTGACAGAACCAATATGCGATGGTAAACCTTCCAAAGGGAAAGATAGGCCCTATTCTACAGTATTACTGGAAAAATGACTCCAAAACAAGAAAAACTTGACCTACGCTTCAAACATAGATGGATATAGTAAGTGGCAGTCAATTACGGAGGTAGCTAAATTATGACCACTTTCTTTGGAAATTCAACAATAACTGATGTCAGGTGGAGAATGGTGTTAAATTAAGCAAGGAGAGGCATAGCATGATAGGCGAGTTTTAGTAAGATGTTATATCCCGTATTTTTGTACATTGGTATATTTTAAGCCAATCGTGACAAGTTGAGGACAAAACTATTTTGGGATACGAGGTAGCGACTTTTAACCTCCGATTTTATTTGAATGCACAAGTTGCTTATAAATTTTATTTGGCATGGAAATATTAATGGTGATTAGGGATTAATTTAACCATGATTAAATTATTAAGTGGGGATTAGTGATTAATTATAATTAATTAGCCTAATTAGACAATTAAGTGGGCCCCACAACACATGGATGGATATGATTGGTCCATGAAGGATAATGGGACACATGTCAAGGGTTGGACATGTGTCACCACTATGGAGGTCATATATAAATAGAAAAGATGACTAGCCATTCATTTTTCATCCACAAAATGGAATTCAAGGGAGAGAACTCGACCATGGCGACTCACGGCCATGGTGATCTTGAGAAAAATAATGATTTCCATGGCCAATCAAGTCCTAAAGTGTTCTACCTATTTATCTTCATGTCTTAGTTGAAAAAGAAACCATAAACAAGCCATGGAAGTTCTTGAAAGCCACGGCCATGGCTGATTTCTTGCAAGTTTATGATCTTGATCCAAATAATTTTCTTCAAGTATTTCAATCCCTTGGAAGGTGTACAACAACGTGGGATTGATCCTAGATAGCAAGAACAAGTATTAAATTCAAGGCACAAATTCTAGCCAAGTTGAAAAGCCAAGTATTAAAGGTAAGGTTCAAATCTTCTTAGCATGTATTATGGATGGTTTATGTGTGTTGTAGTGTGTAGAAATGAATGAAATTTATGGAACCATATGTGTTGGTGTTGGTGTTGGAGCCGTGTAGGGGCTGATTTGTGTAGGGATGATGAACTAAATTTACTTAGTGTTTTTGGTTGTTGTTGTTGTGGATTCTATGATGAAAATAAAGGTTTAATGGTTTAAGTTGAAGTTGTAATTGTTTGTGGGCTGTTGTAGAAGCTAATATGATGTTAATATGGTTTCTTGCATTTATGTGAATGATGTTGTTAACGTGTGGTTGTTGGTATAG
Source organism: Lycium ferocissimum (assembly GCF_029784015.1). NCBI lineage: Eukaryota > Viridiplantae > Streptophyta > Magnoliopsida > Solanales > Solanaceae > Lycium > Lycium ferocissimum. The sequence goes on along the minus strand of NW_026717648.1, from coordinate 6,490 downwards.
TTCATGAATTTGGAAGAAAAGAATGTGTTGTTGTTGTTTTTGATGAGTTTGGAAGATTGCGGGTTATATTGTATGTTGGTTGGGCTGTTTGGAATATTGTGCGGGTTGTCCGAAGTGTTCTCGAATCTTGTTTGAATGGCCTCGGGTTAGCACTTGAACGTATGATCATTGATGTTGGCTTGATTGTATGTGGTTGGTTTGAATGTAAAGGAACTGTCGTCAAATTATTTAGGAAGGAGTTACTAACGTTAGAATGCGTTTTGAATTCCCTCGTAGCCTAATCGTAGTTCTTGACATCTTAATATAGGTTAGAGTACTATTGGGCGGCGATACGTGTGTGTTGCGAGTAAACGCTAAAGGTATGTAAAGCCTATCCCTTCTTTCTTTTGGCATGTCTTAGATGTAAGTAAGATACGATATGAGCTTTGGGGTAACTCTATTCATAAGTTCCGAGCATGTTTATGATTCTTATTCACTTCTTGATATTAGAATTCTTAATATAGTCGATTTATTGTCCTCGAGTCTTTTGTATGATTGGATCGTAAATGATGCATAAAGGTTCCTATTCTTAAAGGATTCTATAATGAATAATGTCCATAACTTTTATAAACTGACTCGGATTAACTTAATACATGTCTATTATCCCTGAGGCCTTATTTTGATATAGTTCATAATGATATTCAAAGAGTACTGAACATGACTATCGTCCTAATACTCGAGCGTTGATTAGTCTACTTATCTATTGAGTCTCAAAAGATGATTTATATGCATATGATTACTCACTACTCTGTTTGTGCATTCTGTTATTACATATTTCACCGAGTCCCTCACTAGAGGGCCGGGTACGGTATATATGTTATGGTGTTATCTTTTGTTATGCTTTATAGTGCTATCTTTGTGATACGGAGCTATCTTTGTGATACGGAGTTATCTTGTGATACGGAGTTATACTATGTTCCGGAGTATGCTGTGTTATGGCGCGAAAGACAGGGTGGCGACCATGTTCACCGAGTCCTATAATGGGCCGGATATATATATATGATATTAACATGCATGATTTGTGTTTCAAAAGCAAGCATTTTGGTATTCTCAAGTCATTGTACTTGTTTTATATACTTCTTATTTCGGTTATCATCACGATTCTTATTTCATGCTTTATATACTCGGTATATTTCGACCGACCCCCTTTTCTTTGGGCTGCGTTTCATGCCCGCGAGTACAGACGCTCGTTTTGGTGATCCGCCAGCTTAGGATACCTATTCTGCAATCTTGGAGTGCTCCTTTATTTCGGAGCCTATATTTTTGGTGCATATCCTTTTGTTGTATATGTATGCTTAGCCAGGGGTACGGCGGGGCCCTGTCCCATCATATGATACTGTTATTATTCCTAGAGGTCTGTAGACACACGTGTGGGTCTGTATATAGTTGCTGCTTAGTTGTGTACATACGACTTATGTTTTGGGACGTTCCCATTCGTAGTGGCAGCCTTGTCGGCTTGCGTATGTATATATATGTTTTGGGATACTGTATGTAGTGGCAGCCTTATCGGCTTGCGTATGCATATAGTCGGGGTGTTCCCACATGTTATGATAGCACGCGACTTATGTGTGATATTATCTATCGAAAGTTGTAACTCCTCGGGAGACGTTGCTATGATATATCTATATATGCGACGCTTTTGAGACGACGTCTTGCCTTTTTATATATGAGTTCCTTATAATGCTAGTTGTGGGCTGATTATAGTTAACAGGCATATACGAGTGTCCATCTCGGGCACTAGTCGTGGCCTACGGGGTTGGGTCGTGACAAAAGTGGTATCAGAGCGATTCATCCTCGGAGTGTCTACAGACCGTGTCTAGTAGAGTCTTGTTTATCGGTGTGTTGTGCACCACATCTATAAACAGGAAGCTACAGGACATTTAGGATGTTACCCTTCTTTCATATCTAAGATCATGCGATAGAACCAAGTCATAGGAAATGAGATTCTTATACTAACCTTTGATTTCAGCAGAAGAACGACATTGATAGAAGAAAGCGACTGACGACATTGGAAGTCACAAAGCACGCAGGTAAGTAAAAGTACGAAAGGTATATGTCGGGTAAGGTATTGGGGTGCGATTGAAATGTAAAGTTGAAGATTGAAAGGGAAAGTAAACAGGAAAGTGTAACAGGGGCAGGACAAGAACACACGAGGTAAGTTCATCATTTTTGTACTGTTGTTGATATCGGGAGCCCTGTGTGGCTGTGATATAATATGACATATATATAATGTTGGCCTTATGAGGCATTGTTGGTATTTCCTGTGTGCAGGTTTCGAGATGATAAGAAATACAGAGGAAACTCTGCCAAAGTTTTCTTAGAAATAAAAAGAGAATAAGATATAGGTTGGGAATATGTTTTGAAAGGTCATGCCTGTCACACCCTGATTTTACTAGGGTGTGATGGGCACCCGACCCGCGCGCGCGCGAAGCGAGAGAACCCGCGGACTCTTATTACGGACGTAATTTAAAGATTCTTAATCAGACACAAATGACAATTTCGAAATGGTTTTCAGAACATATTTTTTTTTGAAACTTTCAAATCAACAGAATCTAAAATATATGGAATCTATTACATAATACAGAACGACATGTCGGTGATGGAGCCGGATACAAAACTGATGTGCTGAACCCACGACTGCGTACGCAAAGTCTCTAACGAGATAACCAGAACATATAGCATACACACTTTGACTCGGCAGCACTCCAGGAACAAAGGGAGCTTGCCAATGCCGCTGAAACATCTTCTATACTGTCTTCTAGTCATCTGGGTGTACCTGCGCGGCATGAAACGCAGCCCCGAAGAACGGGGGGTCGATGCGGAATATGTGCGAGTATGTAAAGCATAAAATACGATAAACGAGAATCATAACCGAACAGAGGATACGAACATAAATGCAATGGCCGGAGTATCGAAATGCTTACTCATAAAACATAGGCAAATGCGTAACGAGAAAATATGCCATAGCCGGCCCCATTATGGGACTCGGTAAGCGAAAAGTGGTCGCCCGACACCGGCGCCACAACATATCGGAACATATCGAATGTGCACATGTCATAGCATATCGATGGCCATATCATATCATATCATATCAAAGTGTGCATGGCACAACATACTCCACAACCCATGTACATGTATACCGCCTCACACCGAGGCACGGCGAACAATGCAGTGGAAGACGCTTGATAACATATCCTGGCCCGGGCTCAGTGAAGGAAGCATTGAGGCATCCACGAGTGGAGTAGTGAGAAACTTATGCATCATAAAATATTTACAAAGACTCGACAGAATAATCCGAGCGGCAGGTCAATTAGGGAAGAAAATCAGACGATAGTCATAGCACGTACCTTTCGGATGCCGCGGAGGATTATATCAAATTAAAACTTCTGGAATTATTTGTGCATATCAAAATATAAGACATTTACAGAAACTCGATAGCATAATTCAAATGGCGAATCATATAAGCAAGGTTGAACGATGATCCTAATGTATGTCTTTCGGAAGTCACGACGGTTTATGTCAAAATAATCATTTTGAAATCTTCTTCATATTTCAGAATATATTGTGTGACCCTATAAAATAATTACAATGATTGTCATATAGTAGTTAGAGAAAGTAGCTAAGAGTTTCCTTTGAATTTTTACCCAAAAACAAGTCAAGCGGAATAATACAGAAAAACTCTGGAATAGTGGGCCCACCTCGGTCAAATGAGGTGGTGAACACATATTACGTACTTTAGGCTTCATGACCTCACTTATAAGAGTTTTAGGGTAGTCGGATTCAATTTGCGAAAAATCTGGATGTTTAAACAATTCTTCCAATTGTTCACAAAATATTTAATTCAATTCTACTGAATGAAAAAGGGGTAAATTTGGACGTAGATTCCAAAGAGTAGAGTCGTCCTCGAGGTCCGAATTCAAACCTATTACATCTAGGACATGCCAAGAGAAGGAAAGGAGGAGCTTTACATACCTCTCTTGCCTTTTACGCTTGTACAAAATCAAATCCCGTTTCTTCCAAAATCTACAATTGGTCACATTTACCAAATGTTAATCATAAGGCTTTTGGAGTTTAAATCTCAATTCAATATTTGTCTACAGAAATTTGGGCAGCATCTCCCCTATAAACTCGACGCCCCGAGAATACAACTCGGCCCAAAATATCAGCAACCATACCAACAACAACACTAACAACATCAATAATCAATTTGGAAGGCATTCTAGCATTAGCATTTCCTTCCTTCATAATTCAACAATATTAAATCTAACTACATACCTTCAACTACATCAATGCTTACATTTTCAAATGCTAATTCAAAACCATCCAAATGATATTCAAGAACGCTTCAAGCAATTCGTATAACGTTCAAAACAATTTAATCAATACTCTACTTCATCCGAAACCTTCCAACCGCAACAAGAACAATAACAATACATTTTCTTCTTTCAAATTCACGAACCATATTGACAATTCATACACTAACAACATTATCTTCCACAATTACAAGGAAACTATATTCCAACCCCATTAGATTCTAAAACAACTTTCCGACACTTAGAACTTCAACATAGAATCACCAAACTTTCATTGTCAACGTAGAATTCACAACACATTTTATCTTCCAAATTCACCAATCAACACAACAATTCACATTTAGAACTCCATCTCCATAACTACGTAAAACTACATTAAAATCACATAGTTTCCTCTAACTTGTTTTTTTTTTTTTCAATAATTATTCATGCCAACTTGTACCATTACTCTTCCATTTTCATCACAAAGCCACAACAACACAATTAACATAACAAATAAAATTTTGTCATGCCTCTCCATCAACATGATTTTCGGCCATACACACACATACTTACACGGCTACACTTGCACAACACCCAAATTTCATACTTTCATTCATTTCCACATATTACAACATATATAATCTTCCATAACATATAAGGAACATGAAATTCTTACCTTTTTCCAAAATCTCCACTTGCCGCAAACGTAGTTTTCTCGCTTAAATAATTATGCCACGTTGAAGAGGGCCCTTGACTTAGTAGGAATACTAGAAAATTAGAATTTTGAATCAAGGTTGGAAGGCTTGAAAATTTTTCTTCTTCTTTTCTCTTTTTTTTTCCTCCATGGCCGAAGGCCTTCTTGTTTTTTTTTTTTTCTTTCTTCTTTGTTTTCTTGAAGTTTCTTGAGCAAGAAAGAATTATGGCCCTTTTTCTCTTATTTATCACATGGTCTTAATTTGTATGGACTTGGGCCATTTTATTTGGACCATGGCCGGCCACTTCACAACTTGGGCCTTTTGTTTTTCCTTTTTTTTTTTTTTGAGCCCAATTCTTGGTGGCTAGTTTTTGTAATTCCCGACGCTAATTTTTAAAATTTCCAATTTTGCCCTTGGCCTTCCTCCATATTTTCGCATTAACATTTTTCAAAAACAACATGTACATACTAATTAAAAATCAAAATGTGGCCTTATCTCTTAAAAGTCGCAATTATTTCAAATTTTTCGGAATACGCAAAATACGGGATATAACATCCTTCCCCCCTTTAGAACATTCGTCCTCGAATGTTAAACTAACCTTATAGGGACTCACAAGTATTTCTGGGGAAGTTCCCTTTCCTGTTGATCGAATTTCACATCTTTAACGGGCGATATTTTCAGAAATAACCAGCCACCAATCTGGAAGCCTAAGCATCAACGCCGCTCACTTGTATATGGTTTCTGTCGGCTATGAGTCGCTAATGACCATCCCCGAATGCGTTTCACATTATCGACTGCTCGACGGTTTATATTCGAACCAAATACCTTAGCCTTGCCAACATTAACCAGCTAATTGATGGCACACACCTCCTGCCATACAGAGCCTTATACAGTGTCCTTTGACTGCTAAAATGATAGCTATTGTTATGAGCAAATTCAACAAGTGGCAAGTGTTTATTCCCGCTGTCTCTGAAAATAATGACATAGGCTCGCAATATATTCCCTAGCATCTGGATAACACGTTCGACCTGCCTGTCAGTTTAAGAGCAAATGCCATTTGAGACTTACTTGTATTTTCAATTCCTCCCAGACAGATCTCCAAAGGTCAATCATGTACTAGGTACTCTGTTTGACATAATAGATGTGGGCCCTTATGAAATCTCACTACCTCCTTGAGGTATAATTTTACATAGTCCTGGTAATCTTGTTTTAACCATTCCATAGTTTCCTTAATTTAACCCGTCATATTTTAGGCATTTATCTCATGTCACGCCGTTGTCTTTGATTCAAACTCTTCCATTTCCCTTTTTCTGTGATTTTTACTCGTAATTTCTCGGTCACTAATTATATGGTAATCTCTACGAGAATATATGCAAATACACAAATTAACCCAAGAGATACCTTAGCGTCGCTTTACTAACCTTTATATTTTCCCCCTTGACTTCTCTCTTTGTCTTATAA
>NW_026717647.1:0-14432 GCF_029784015.1 Lycium ferocissimum | reverse complement strand
TCTTAGATATGGCTGGGTTATGAGACGTTATGAGCTTCGGGTAATTCCATTCTTAAAAATCCGAGCACGTTTTTGAGTCGTATTTGCTTTTGGATGTTGGCATCCTTATATGGCCAAGCTATGGTTTATACGTCTTTTGTATGACTAAGTTTCAAAGGTTGCATAAAAGTTATTTTTTTTAAAAGAGTTTTGTTCCTAAATGATTCCGAAAACTACGAAAGTCCGTAACTTTCACAGACAGAACCGGATCGCTTCGATATGCTCAAAAATGATTCCATGATGTATGGTGACTATGATTTCCGTAGGCGGGCCCGGATTGGGTTGACGCTCGTCCGTGGGTCCCGCGACTTCCTTCTGTATAATTCTGATGGCTTTTGAAAGAATTCAATATGACTATCTTTCCGACCCCCGAATATGATTACTTATTTATCGGTTGAGTCTGAAACAAGGATTTTTATGTATGTGATTTTGATACGTGACTATGATTTCTGAAGATCGGTTTGATATGTTCCCGAGTGAGATTCGGAAGAAAATCTGATTTGACTGCTGTTTGGGCTTATAAATGATGGTTCATTTTAATTAACCTATTAAGTCGTTGAAATTATTTTAGACTGTATTTGGTTACTCATGATTCTGTTCGTGTACTCTGTTGTACATTTTTCGCCAAGTCCCGGGCCGGTTAGGTTATCGTGCGCACTATGCTATATTCTGAAGTATGATGTGTATTTCGAAATATGAATATGATGCGAAGTCCGATATGATATATGATGATATGATATGATGTATGATGATATGATCAGTTGGTATCAGATCGGTTCGCCGAGCCCCTTTTGGCCGGGAACCGGGTATGTATTATGATGTTATGATGTGGCCGGTACGCCGAGCCCCTTTCGGCCGGGTACTGTGTATATATGTTACGTTATATGTTATATGTATGAGTTCTGTAATATGATCAATTGGAATCGGAGCCGGTGGTGGGGCAAACCCAGTAGTGAGGTAACATTCCACACTGGTTTAGGCCAATCCCACATTGGTTTAGGCCAATCCCACATTGGTTTAGGCCAATCCCACATCGGTTAATGACATCTCATATGATCGGTTATGATGTGTTACGGTATGTATATGATGAGCATTATATTTGTCTTCTGTATCTCATATGTATGATTTGTATGTCAGACGCAAGCGCTTTGATATTTCAGTTATTATGCCTACTTTCTGTACTTCTGTTTCGATTATGAATGTTCGTTAATTTCTTGTACCTTCGCTTTGCATACTCGGTATATATTCCGTGCGACCCCCCGTCTTCGAAAGGCCGCGTTTCATGCCCGCGGTACGATACGCGATTTGGTGATCCACCGGCGTAGATTTCCCCGTGCCGTTCGAGTGCTCCCTTTGTTCTGGGGCCAATATTTTGGGTATATATACTCTTCCGATGTATATGATTATGTTTATTCAGGGTACGGCGGGGCCCTGTCCCGTCATCTGATTCTGTTGTTCTGTATTAGAGGTCTGTAGACATAGATGTGGGTTATGTACAGTTTTGTTCGGATGCGTTGAGTAAGTTGTGTTTGGGCGGCCCATCCGCCGTGGCAGCCTTATCGGCTGCGTGTATGTATGCTTTGATATGTTTTGTGTATGATGATAGCCTTGCCGGCTTCTGTGCAGTATATATATTTGTATGCGTCAGTTTGGAGCCATGTCTGATACTGATTTATGTACGAGTCGTTTGTATGCCGAATCTGGTCAGTGAGCGCGTGTGGGTGCCCAGCTCGGTAACCAATCACGGCTGCACGGGTTGGGTCGTGACACAAATGTTACAAAGCAAGCTGATATTGTGTTTATTACAGGTCAAGTTTGGACAGTTCGAATGTAATGACATGTAGAAAAAGGAAGAAAATGAGTAGATGGAAGGTCAAGGAGTCAGAACGTCGGGATCAAAGTACCGCCTACTTAGAATGGGAAAATGCGGACGTAAGGCAAATATAATCGGGTAATGATATAAGCACACCCCTAAAGGGGGGAAGCGAATGCGAGAAATGCAAGTGCAAGATGTAAGGATTGCAACATTATGTGTGACCGGAGAGTTGAAAGGCAAGATCTAAGCAAAGGAACGATAAAAAAGTACGAGTTAAAGATAAAGAGATGGTTTGAGAAACTGACAACGAGATAAAGAAGGAAAGAAGGAATATGACTGGTAGATACGGCTGCATGGTAATAAAAGGAACTTCCCCGAGATCCTTATACGGCTTTATAAGACTAGTTGAACATTCGAGGACGAATGTTCTAAAGGGGGAAGGATGTTATATCCCGCATTTTCGTACATTGGGACAATGGGATTGACTATGATAGGTTAGAGGCAAAACCCTTCCGGGATACAATGTCGAGACTTTTGACCTTCGATTTTGTTTTGAGATATAATTTGTTCATGAATTTGTTGCCATGGAACATTTAGGAAAATTTGGGACCAAAAGTGATATAATTGGAAGTTGCAAATCATGCAAAACAAGCCATGTTGGCCGTGTTGTGTGGAGGTGGCTCCCACCCATTTTGTGTCCAATTTCAATTGCTCCAACACATGAGTGTGGGCCTTGAACACATGTGCAACTCTTGTGGAAGCTTAAAAGATGACTTCTAAGTCATCTATTCTCATTCCAACACTTAGAAAAAAAAAGACAAGAAGTTGAAGAGCCAAGAGAGCAAAAATCCAAGTTCAATTTGAGCCATCCTAAAATTATTTCTTTGATACAAATCCACTAATTGGAGGTCCCTAAGTAGCGTGGAAGTGTTGTTGGAGCGATCAACCCGCTAGTTTTCATCCTTGCAAACCCTAGCTAGTTGTGGAGTTGAAGAAGAAAGGTAAGAATTAATCATGTTTTATGTGTTATGAATGTTGTATGCATGTTGTAGTATGTTAATATGGATGAAATTTATGAAATATGGCATGTTGGAGTTGAGGTTGTGTGTGTGGTGCATAGCCGTGTAAGTGTGTGTGTGTTGTGTGGTGTTGAAGCAATGAATTAAAGTCTAGTTAGCATGTTGTAATTGTTGTAGAGTGGAGAAATGAATGAGAATCATCAATATGTGCATGTGTAGTGTGGGCCGAATATGGGTCATGTAGTGTGGCAAATAATGAATTAATATCGCTTAGTGTTTTAGTTGTTGTCGTTATGAATTCCATGATGAGAATGAAAGTTTAATGACTCAAATTGATGTTGTAATTGTTGCGGACTGATTCGGAGGTTATTGTACATTTGATGTAATTTGTATATTGATGAGAATAGCATTGTTAGAATGTGAATTGTTGGTGCAAATCATGATTTGGAAATGAGGAGTGTGTTATAGTGAGGTTCTCAGGTTGGGGACTGTTTTCGAGTGAGTTGGAGTATTATTTGGGATGTTGGAAATGTTGTATGAATTGCTTAGAATGTCTTTGAATATTGTTGGTAGGGGTTCGGGTTAGTATTTGAATGTATAAGCGTTGATGTGGGCTTGAAGGTAAGCCGTTGAATTGAATATAATGAATGTTGTTGAGTTATGTAAAAAGGGTATTTAATGCTAGAATGTGTTGTGAAGTGGTTATTGATGTTGCTAGGTTGGTGGTTGTTGTTGTTGTTGTTGATTTGGCCGAGTTAAATTCTCGGGGTTGGTCTATTTACAGGGGAAATGCTGCCCAAATTTCTGTAGAATTAAGGGCTAATTTGGAATTAAATGCCCAAATGTCTATAGCTAATGTTTGGCATATTATGATTTATTTATACACCTTGGGCAGCCCGAGACGTAGGTTGGAGTTAGCTTGAGTTCGGATTAGCGTTGAGAGCGATCAAGGTATGTAAAGCGCAACCCTTCCTTCTTTTGGCATGCCTTAGTTGTAAATAGGCTATGATACGAGCCTCGAGGAAATTCTACTCTCGCGATCCGACCATGTCTGTGATTATTATTTGTTTCTTGGTCTTCGTATGCATGATATGATGAAATATTGGCCCCTATGGCTTTTGTATGACTACGTTTCAAAAGTTGCATAAAAGTTTGGTTTTTAAAAGAGTTTTGTTCCTAAATGATTTCGAAAACTACGAAAGTCCGTAACTTTCACACACAGAACCGGATCGCTTCGATATGTTCAAAAATAATTCCATGACGTATGATGACTATGTTTTCCATAGGCGGGCCCGACTTGGGTCGACACCCGTCCGTGGGTCCCGCGACTTCCCTTTATGTACTTCTGACGACTTTTGAAAGAATATGAAAAGATTATGATCCCGATTTCAAGTACGATCAGTTTACTTACTTTTAAGTTTATGACAATGATCTTATGCACAAGATTTGGGTACATAACTATGATTTCTGAAGTTCGGTTTGATATGTTCCCGAGTGGTATTCGGAAGAAAATCTGATTTGACTAATGTCTTGGTTTTGAATAATAGTTCGCTTCGACTATTTTATTAAGTCTGTAACGACGACTATGTTTTTGATCTCAATAAGCTATGTCATATGATTTTGGCACGTACCTACAATTTCTAAAGTGATACTTGATATGTTCTTGAATGATTTTCGGAAGGAACTTGACTTGACTGTTATTTGGCTTTTAAATGGGATTTTGTTTGATTATGTTGTTGAGTCTGTGATGATGATTTGTGTATGTGATTTCTCACTACTCTGCTCGTGCGAGCTATTATGATATCTTTCACTGCGTCCCGGGCCAGGGCATGTATTCGTGCACGATTCTACAGTATGATTCACCGCGCCCCTCACTAGAGGGCCGGGGCATGTTATATGATATGATAATGATATGATGATATGGGGAGGTGGCCAGGATGGCATATGATGACTTCATTCACCGCGTCCCTCACTAGAGGGCCGGGGCACGTTATATATATATGATATGATGATTTTACTTACCGCGTCCCTCATTAAAGGGCCGGGGCACGTTATATGTATATGTATCTGATGGTTTTACCTACCGCGCCCCTCACTAGAGGGCCGGGCACGTTATATTTATACATGTGTACGAGATGATTTTCGACTCTGTTTCTCAGTCCCATGATGAGCTGAATATGAAATGGATACGTATGATTTATGTTTCAAAGGCAAGTGTTATGATTTTCTGGTTATTGTGCTACTTTTTGCCTCCTCGTTTCAGTACGGTTCTGTTTATGATATTCCATGCTTTACATGCTCAGTACATATTTCGTACTGACCCCCTTTCTTCGGGGGCTGCGTTTCATGCCCGCAGGTACAGATTTTGGTGATCCGCCGGCCTAGGATTCCCATCAGCGGTCTTGGAGTGCTCCTTTGTTTCGGAGCCCACTTTTGGTACATATTCGTTCGTGGCATATATATTTGTTTGTTCAGGGGTACGGCGGGGCCCTGTCCCGTCATATGATTCTGTTGGTTTGTTTAGAGGTCTGTAGACGTATATGTGGGTTAGGCCTATTCTGTACAGGTGTGTTTGTATGTTCTATGTTCTGGGCGATCCCATTCGCCGTGGCAGCCTTGTCGGCTAGCCTCTGTACATGTTTTGGGGCCGTTGCGCCATTTGATAGCCTTGTCGGCTTTTGATATACATATGTTGTGTTTGAGATGTGTCTGAGACAGTTTGATATAATCTGAGACAGCGTTTGATATTTGTGTCTGTATAAACCATCTGTGTGTGATTCGGATTTGATGAATGCGTTTGGGTGCCCAACGCGAGCACTAGTCACGGCCTACGGGGTTGGGTCGTGACACTGAACTAGAAAGATGGAATAAGGAATCTGAAATTAATATTCTAGGTGATCAATTCCCATCAATTACAAGGTAGAAGAAGAACAATTTACTTAAATTTGGATTCTAGGCAAAAAACCCAAATTTGGGTATGAACCCTAACTTCCAATCCCATAAATTAGCCACTAATTAGGAAGGAATCATGCAATAATAAATTCTAATCATCAATTCCATGCTTAATGAAGCTAACCCAATCAATAAATCAAGATTTAAGAGCCTAGAATAAAGAACCCATCGAACCCTCTTTTAATCATCAAACTCTTAATGAACTAGCATGATAAAGGATTCCTAAGGTGACAATGTAATCATGGAATGGAAAGGAAAGTGAAGGGACTTATCACAATGATTTCCCCAAAAGAATTTCCTTGAAATGCTCCCAATAGCTCAGTTTTCGGAATGGTAATGAATGAGGAACTTAGGGCTTTTAACACTCATTTAATGAATCTAACTGCCTGACACCCGCTCTTGCGAGGCGGTCCCACTTTAACGCCCAATCAGACCGCTGCGGCACTTAACTAGTCAATGCACTAGGCCACTGTTGTGGCATAGCCACCGCTATTGCGGTACTGGTGCCGCCATAGCGGGCACCGGACACCAGAATCCCCTAAGTTTCACAATCTTATTCCAAAATCCCGACTATCACCTGAGGCCATCTGCTCACATACCATATATGCAGACACACATGAAACACACTACGAACGTGCTCGTGGCCTCAAAATTTCTAACGGAGGTCTCGTTGACCGAATTAACCCTCTATACCTCAAAAACAATCTTCCCAACCCAAGTCCCAAAATGCACCAGAGCGCATTGGGAACCGAACTGAATATACACACAAGTTCTAAAATACCATCCGAACCTCTCGGAATCGACGTATTCCCGAAAAAGGTCCATTTTCTCAAAAGTCAACTTTGAGTCAACTCTTTTTCGCTTTAAGCTCGAATTTCCCAAAAAGTCACCCAAATCATATTCAAATACCTCGGGAAGAGTGTCAACGGTCCCCTCAGGTCAAAAGTGAGTTAAATAAGATCGGGAAAAGGTCAAAAGTACCGAAAAGACTAACGACCAATGGAGTCCTCACAATGGAGTCCATACAGGTAATGCCTCCAAATCTTCAAAGCAAAAACTACTGCTGCTAACTTTAAGTCATGAATGGGGTAGTTCTTCTCATGGACCTTCAACTACCTCAAAGCGTACGGGATCACCTAACCCTCCTGCATCAACACACAATCAAACTGATACGAGAAGCATCACAATAAACAGTGAAATCCTTACCCTCCATAGGTAATGCCAAAATCAGAGCTGAAGTCAATAAATCCTTCAGCTTTTGAAAGTTTTCCTCACACTCATCGGACCAATGAAAAGGCACATCCTTTTACGTCAAATAGGTCAAATGAGAAGCAATAGATGAGAACTCCTTCATGAACCGGCAATAGTAACTCGTGAAGCCCACAAAACTCCAAAGTAAGCCTAGCCCAATCCCCAACTACCTCGATCTTCTTGGGATCAACCATAATCCTATCCTTAGACAGAACATGTCCCAAAAATGCCACGGGACTGAGCCAAAACTCACACTTGAAAAACTTGGCATATAACTTTTTCTCCTTCAACAACCCAAGAGCTATCCTCAAATGTTTCTCATGATCTTCCTTACTCCCAGAGTTCACCAAGATGTCATCAATAAACACAATCACGAACGAATCCAAGTAAGGCTTGAAGATACCACTCATCAAATCCATGATGCTAGGGGGGGGGGGGGGATTAGTAAGCCCGAAAGGCAACACCAAGAACTCACAATGACTATATCGGGTCCTGAAGGCTGTCTTTGGAATATCTTCGGCTCTAATCTTCAACTGGTGGTAGCCCGATCTCAAGTCGATCTTAGGAAAGATCGACACACCTTGAACCCAATCAAGAAAATTATTGATATAGGGTATTAGATACTTGTTCTGAATAGTAACCTTGTTTAATTGTCGATTCGATACATATCTGCATAGAACCATCCTTTTTCTTCACGAAAAACACAGGAGCACCCGAAGAGGAAATACTAGGTCTGATGAACCCCTTACTCAGCAAGTCTTGTAATTTCTGCTTCAACTCCCTCAACTCTACCGAAGCCATACAGTAAGGTGGAATAGAAATAAGCCGAGTGCCTGGCTCCATGTTACACCTCGGAAAATTTTTCGTTGATGCACAGTGAATAGGCTAACAAAGAACACGAAGCATATGGTATTTCAATAAGTAAGGAATGACATTTGACGACCCTAATTAAGATTTCAAAGGTATTCGAAGTAAGGGGAGAAAGTTTGCCAAGAGAAGACAAGGCATACGATGCGTATCGGAAAGGATTTACGAGTAACAAGTTAACGACGACTTAATAATGTTTTGGAGAAGAGTTATGATGTCCCTTAGATTGTTAATGAAGTGATAACAAGTGTTAAGAAGGTTCCATAAGGATTGGAGATCAAATGAAGTGACGAGAATAAGATCAGTGAACTGATGGGTTATACGGTCGATTATACGGTCCGTATAATGTTATACGGTCCGTATAATGGACCGCAGAACCATCACAGTGAAGGTCCCTCACTGATGGGATTATACGGTCACTTATACGGACCGTATAATGTGCCGTATAATGGTCACAGAGACGAGAGGCTGAAGGGTCCATTTCACGGTCACTTATACGGACTGTATAAGTTTATACGGACCGTATAAGTGTCCATATAATTTCCCGACGGGTCAGATTTTTGAGTTATTAAAAAGGGGACCAAGTTCATTATTTCATTTCCATTTTTCACTCCTTCTCTCTAGAACTCTCTAGAACACTTTTCCCATAAAAATTCAAGAGATATTAGTGATCAACTACATCAATTAAGTGAATCAAGTGTAAGAAACCCATTAAAGTTCATCCAAGACAAGAAATCCAAGTGAAGGTGAAACTAGGGTTTTGCTAAAGTGAAGTGTTTGCACCCAAGGTTCATTCCTACACTATCTAAGGTAAGTTTTATGGTATTTCCATGTTATTTAAGGTATTTGAAAGTTGAAACACTTGGATTATATAAGGAAATAGGAAATGGGTCATGAATGTGGGAATAGTGTCACTTTTGAGTAAATGTTTGGATTGAGTTACGATTCTTGATACATTATGATTATAACTATGTTATAAATGATATTGAGAGTATGGAGTAGACATTGTATGTGAATGAACGTAATCGTGTGTTATGACCATGAATATGGATGATTGGAAGTGAATTGAGAAGTAAGGATAATGTAGGTGAATAAAGGCTATCGTTATGATGTCGTGAATGTTAGTGTTGATGTTTGGGAGTTGATATATGATATGGAGGAAGTTGTATAAATAAAGGAGATACTGTCCAATTTTCTCTAGCTTTAGTCAAGTATGCTAAGCTATCAATTTTCTAATATTAGTAAGTACTCTAATGAAGGTAGAAACGTGAGCATTGAAGAAGAACGTGCAAGTGATAGAATAGTTAAACGAAAAGGTATGTAAGGCTAACCCTTATTTCATAAGGCATGGTTCTTTGGCCAAATATCTATTCTTCTATGAGCCCATGATATTCTCCAATGATTCTATCTTTAAAAGGCTGCTAAGCTCATGATCCTCGATATGTTACAATTGTACTAAGTTCCTTATATGACGAGTAATCCTTTAAGGATAGATGTAATGAATGACAATAGTAATGATGCTAAAGATGCTTATGAGCTTATATGTATATGTACCTATGTATGGCTATTGTGAAACCCCGAGCTTATATGGCCGGGTAGAATATAGTAAATATGTATATATATATATATATATATATATATATATATATATATATATATATATATATATATATATATATATATATATATAATGCGCGCGCACCACTGCAGTTGGGTACGGATAACACTGAGCCTTGGTAGGGCCAGGTATGTATAACACTGAGCCTTGGTAGGGCCAGGTATGTATGACACTGAGCCTTGGTAGGGCCAGGTATGTGAAACACCGAACCTTCGTGGTCGGGTATGCTATATAAAGGCTATGTATATGCAATGTATATACTATGTAAAGGCTATGTATATGCAATGTAAATGCTATGTATATGATATGAACATGAGTATGAATGGAAATATGACTACGAATATGAGAATGGATGTATGTACACGGATACGCAATAGAAATGGAATGTCCCTATGAAAAGCAGGTAAGTGCTATGACGATGATACTACTATCTCCCATCCTATGATATTTCGCATGTTGTCTATTATGCTTTTGTCACACCCTAATTTCCGATAGGGCATGATGGGCACCCGACCCTTACCTAGGGCCGAGCGAACCCGCTGACTTTCGTAATACTCATAATCATACTGGGCCCGCAAAACATGACAAGCACATAATGAAAATTTTTCGGAAAACAAACATGCTTTTCATCCTTTTTCAAATCAAATAAAGTCTGTAATCGTATGAAATCTGTAATATAATGCACAACAATACATCGGCTTATATAGCCGCTTTCAAAACAAATCTGACATATCATACACTCGACACTTGTCTCGCAAAGTCTCTAACATAACTCCGTGATATCACAACATAAGCACTCGACTCGGCGGCGCTCCGGGAGAAAAAGGAGCTCGCCAATCCCGCTGGAACATCTTCTACTCATCTGTATATACCTGCGCGGCATGAAACGCAGCTCCCGGAGAAAGGGGGTCAGTACTGAATAGGTACTGAGCATGTAAAGCATGGCATACAGAAAACGAAGTCATAATCGAAGTAAGGTGTACAGAAAGTGAGCATAATAACCCGAATACCCAAGTACTTACATCTGACATACAAATCGTACATAAGAGGTTCAGAAGACAAATAGGATAATCAGAATGTCAAAATGCTTACTCCCGAAATACCAATTACGCATATCAATGTCATGTATCATATCCGGCCCATAATGGGACTGAGTGACATAAGCGAATAATCATCATATACATGCCGTAACATATCATAACTTATCATATGAGCTGACATTAACCGATGTGGGATTCGCCTAAACCAATGTGGGATTTGCCTAAACCAATGTGGGATTTGCCTAAACCAAAGGTGGGATTTGCCTAAACCAATGTGAGATTTGCCTAAACCAATGTGGAATTTTGCCTCATCATTGGGTTTGCCCCACCACTGGGTTTGCCCCACCACCGGCTCCGATACCAACAGATCATATATCATATCAGACTTTGTATCACATCATATTTCAAAATACACATCATACATATATACACAGTACCCGGCCGAAAGGGGCTCGGCTTACCGGACACATCATAACACCATAATCCATACACGGTTCCCGGCCAAAAAGGGGCTCGGCGAACCGGACACATCATACTCCGAAAAACACATCATTTACGAACCGAGAAACCATACGCACATAAATCCTTATTACTGACTCAACGAGAATGATCAAACAAGCCCTCATTTAAAAGCCAAAACGAGTAGTCAAATCAAGTTTTCCTCCGAACGTCACTCGGAACGGATCAAACAGAACTTTAGAAATCATAGTTATATATCAAAATCATATGCATAAAAATCCTCATTTCAAACTCGATAGCCAAATAAGTAATCATACTCTGGGGTCGGAAGCATAGCCACATTAAGCTTTTTTTCAAAAATAGGTCGTTAGAACCAAACATAGAAAAGTCGCGGGGCCCCCGGACGAGCGTCAACCCAATCCGGGCCCGCCTATGAAAGTTGAAGTCATAACTCGTTATAGAAACTTCTACGAACGTTTCATAGCAATCCGAGACCATATGTGAAAGTTACGGGCGTTCGTAGTTACAGAACTCTTTCAAAAACAAAGATTTTTATGAAACTTTTGAAATCCAACCATACAAAAGACATGTAAACCATAGCTTGACTATATTAAAATGCCAACATCAAAAAGCAAATATGAATCATAAACATGCTCGGAACTTCGGAATAGAGTTGCCCCCAAGGCTCATAACATATCATAGCCTACTTACGTCTAGGACATGCCAAAAGAGAGGAAGGGTAAGCCTTACATACCTCGTTGCTTCCTAAGCTAATCCAACTCAAGTCTCGGCTTCTCAAAATCTACAATATCGTCATTAGACACCAAACATTAGCCATAGGCACTTAGTAATCCAATTCCAAACTAGCACTTTATCTACGGAAATTTGGGCAAAGATTTCCCCTATAAATTCAATAACCCCGAGAATTCAACTCGGCCAATATCATCAACAACAATACCAACAACCATTCCAACAATATCAATAAGTAATTTCAAATGCATTCTAACATTAACAACCTTCATCCACATAATTCGACGACATTTCATTTACCTTCCATTTAACTACTTACGTTCAAATCAATATCGACGCTCACATATTCAAATACTAATCCGAGATCATTCAAACAAAATTCAAGAATGCTTCAAACGATCCACCCAACATTCAAACAATATCAATAAGTAATTTCAAACGCATTCTAACATTAACAACCTTCATCCACATAATTCGACGACATTTCATTTACCTTCCATTTAACTACATACGTTCAAATCAATATCGACGCTCACATATTCAAATACTAATCCGAGATCATTCAAACAAAATTCAAGAATGCTTCAAACGATCCACCCAACATTCAAACAATCCAAACAATACACCATGGAACCCGAAACCTTCCCAACTCAACATGAACAACAATAACATATTTCTTTCTTCCAAACTCATAAACTACTCCAACAATCCACACTTTAACAACATCATCTTCATAAATACAAGAAATTACATTTAATTCACATTAGCTTTCAAAACAGCCCACACACGATTGTAACCTCAATTTGAACCATTAAACTTTCATTTGCATCATTGAATCCACCACACAACAATCCAAAACACTAAATAAAATTTGTTCATCATTCCTACATAACACCACATATACACGGCCAAGCTCACAACAATTATAACTTCAACTTGAACCATTCAATACCTTCATTCTCATCACATAATCCATGACAACAACAACCAAAATACTAAGTAAAATCAATTCGCCATAACCTACTCAAAACAGCCCCTATACGGCCAATCCTCAACATGCATAATTTCACGAGTCTCATTCATTTTCTACACACTACAACAACACACAAACATGCTAAATACAATTAATTCATCACTCCTTCTACACAACACATACCACGTGGCTACAATCAACACACACACGGCTCAACTTCAACTTGCAATATTTCATGAATTTCATTCATTTCCACCTACCACAACATGTACAAACCATCCATAACACATGAAAAATAAGATTGCACCTTACCTTTCCCACTTGGTTCTTCACTCGGCTAGAGTTGTGCTTGTAAGAATAAAGGCTTTACTTGCCCCAACAACTACTCCATGTTGTTAAGGACCTTCCAATGAGTTGAAAACCTAGAAGAAAATATTTTTTTGTGATCAATTTTTGGACCTCAATTTTCCATGGTCATGGCCGAAAGTCTCCATATTTTTTTCTCCAAGCTTCTTGATTTTTCTAGGTGCTAAATGATGAAGATGACTAAATTGTCATCTTATCTCACCATATATAATTATCACATGTGGGCTATGGCCCACATCAAACACATGGCCACATATGGCCATTTTCATGAAATATTAAGTTTCCAAATTTTCACATCTAGCCCTTAATTTTCATGAAATGCTCAACTTTCCATAATTCACTTTTAACCCCAAATTTTTCTTATTTCAAATTTACCTTTAACATTCCATACCAATAAAAAGATGAATATGCAACTTATGCACTTTTAACAAAATCGGAAGAAATTACAACCCCGTCCTTAACTTATCATGATTAACTCGGATTCTCCCAAGGTACAAAATACGGGATATAACAGCTTTCTTATTGATGTTGATCATGCTTTACATACTCAGTACATTCTTTGTACTGACGTCCTTTTGTTTGTGGACGCTGCGTCATGCCCACAGGTGGCCAGGGAGATAGACTTGATCCATAGCCTCATTATTCAGGGACTACATAGCGGAGCTCCATTTCATTCGGAGCTACAGCGCTTGGTATAGATTTTTTTGTGTACATATTTATGGGCACGGCGGGGTCCTGTCCCGCCTATATCATGTGACATATTCTCCTTAGAGGCTCGTAGACACGTGTATATGGTTAGATGTGTTTGTCCTTGTCGGCCTATATTTTGGGATATTATTTGTTAAGCCTCGTCGGCTTATGTACATTTATTTGGGCCTAGTCGTTAATGTTGATATAAATGAATTATCGCCGATTGAGATTAGAATGATGATGAATGAAAAGTATGATTTAGCAATGTGGCTCACCTAGATGTAATGTGAAAGTATAACAAGAGATGCCCGGGTGGGTTAGCACCGGGTGCCCGTCGCGGCCCTCCGGTTGGGTCGTGACAAAAGTGGTATCAGAGCAATTCAGTCCTAGGGTGTGTCTACGAGCCGTGTCCAGTAGAGTCTTGGTTATGGGTGTGTTGCGCCACACTTATAAACAAGAAGCTGCGGGCATTTTAGGAATGAATGACCTTCTTTCTTTATAAGAATCGTGCGATAGAGCTATGATATAAGAATTTCTTGTTCCTTAACCGTGTGTTATGTATTTCAGATATGCCTGTAAAGAGAAAGGCTAC
>NW_026717646.1:0-13941 GCF_029784015.1 Lycium ferocissimum | reverse complement strand
TGTTCGTACATCCGGATCCGGTTATGATCTCGTCTCGGCCATACTTCGTACATCCGATTCGATCATGATTCCGTTTACCGTATTTCCCGCCTTTCATACTCGCACATATTCCGTACCGACCCTCCTTCTTCGGGGGCCGCGTTTCATGCCACGCAGTACACCCGTATGATCGAAGACTTTGCTGTGAGGAGTTTCGGCCGAGATCGGCGAGCTCCACTTCCCATCTAGTGTCGCCGAGTCGAGTAAGCATAAGTTGTGCTTCGACTTTTGCTAGAGACTTCGGCATACGCCGTGGGCACAGATGTCGGTCCGACGGCCCATATGTCCGCGTAGTTTGTTTGGTCCGGGTTCGAGATCCGTGCCTCGAGCGGCCCCGTTGCTATGGTGGCCTGAATGGCCTATATGTTTGTACACGTATGTATGTTCAGGCGATGTACATTCCGCCTGCCTGTGGATTTGATCTGATATGTTTGTTATGTTTAATACGCATGGCCGCCTAAGACGATGTCTGTTATCAGTTCCTTTGAAAGTCTTTCTGTACGCTTCATGTGATTTGATCTGGAAATTTGAAAGGAATACGTATGAAATTGGAGTCTGAGGGTTCGCTCGGCTCCGTATGCGGGGCCGGGTGCCCATCACACCCTGATCAAGATTAGGGTGTGACACTGCGGGCATGAACGCAGCCCCCGAAGACAGGGGGTCAGTACGGAATATGTACTGAGTATGTAAAAGGTAAATACAGAATCACAATAACGGAATACAGAAGATAGATATGATATGTAAAACGTCAAATATGTAATTAAAATATAAGTCATGCACAGGCTCTTAGAACGATGGTCGCCCGCCTGTCGATGGCGCCATACCACAAAGATCACACCGTAAAGTTTCATATCTCCGTAACCCGACATATCCCCGTAACACAACATAGCCAACCATGACACCATACACAAGATAACACCAATATAAACGGAACCCGGCCCTCTAGCGGGAGTTCGGGAACCGTAACACAAAGATCACACCGAATATATCATAACGCGCACGAAGTATAACCGGCCCGGATCCGTGAACGAGGCAATAACCATAAGCACGAGCGGAGTCGTGAGTAACCATATGCATAAAATCATAATCATAACCCATTGAGTAATTAAGAAGCCCATATGCGGGAAGTCAAAGTGGAAACAATATTAAGTTTTCCCAAAAAAATCCATAAAGGTAGCATAGAAAAGCCGCGGGCCCCACGGACGGGCGTCGGCCCCCGTCCGAGCCCGACTACGAGGATTAGGGGAAAGTTATACCTTATGAACTTACATATTATGTTTTGGGGCGTTCCGAGCTCGTATGCAAAAGTTACGGACGTTTGAAGTTCGGGACCTCTTTGTAGTCAAAATTTTTTTAAGTCTTTCAAATTTCAATCATTTGAAACACAAGAAATCTTAGTTTGCACACATTAAGGAATAAGCTCTTGGAATCGAATAAAGTACACGTCTAAGCTCGGATTTTAGGAGTAGAATGACCTCGAGACTCGGGTCGTAGCCTAATAGTACTAGGACATGCCAAAGAAAAGAGAACGACGCTTTACATACCTTATCCGCTCGCAAGCTAAATCAAGCTTCAAGTCTCGGGTACGCCAAGATCTACATAGAGCCAAACATATTAACATTAGTCATACACCTTTAGGCATCCAATTCCAAACGGACATTAAATTCTATAGAAATTTCGGCAAAGATTTCCCCTGTAAATACACCAACCCCGAGATTTCAACTCGGCTAATTTCAACAACAACCAACCCAACAACCAAACTACAACATCAATAATCAATTCACAATACATTCTAACATTAAATGCATTTTGCTACATACTTAGAAACATTCCAATATATTCAACTATACTCATATAATCAAATTAACATTAAGGCTCATACGTTCCATTACTAATCCGAACCCATTTAAATCATATTCAAGAACACTTCAAGCAATTCACACAATTTTTCAAATAACCCAAACATTGTCCTAACTTACCCGAATTCCTCTCCAAACCCGAGAACACTACTCCCACATTTCTTTCCTTCAAATTCCATAAATCATACTACTAAACCATACATAAACAATGTCATTCTCTTAATCACAAAATTTACATTACAAGCCTAATGGCTTCCAAAACAGCCCGCATTCTTCACAACATCAACGTGGATCCTTCAAAGGTTCATTAACGATACAAAACTCACAACGACAACAACTAGAGCCTTAAGTAACATTTGTCCATTCTTGGCACAAACATGGCCTACATTCGGCCACCTTTCAACACATACACACACATGCGATTTACACTCATTCAACACATTACAACGACAAGGAAACATACTACATATAATTCAAGCTACCATTCCAACACACATGGAACATGCACGGCCACAAGCCAAGCATGCTCCATGTCCACGGTTCAACCCCCAACACCTAAGTTTTCATGATTTTCATGCATGTTTGCATACTACAACATGTCCACACCATTCACAACACATAAAAGAGAATTAATTCTTACCTTTTCTTCTTCACTTCACACCCCAACTAAGGTGGTGAACAAGAGAAACGGATGGCTTATCAACCCAACCAACGCCTCCACGTTAACAAGCACCCTTGACTTAGTTGTTTTGATAGAAGAATCAATTTTTTTGATGGAAATTTCTTGATCTTGATTTTCCACTCCTATGGCCGTGTCTCCTTCTTCTTTGTCTCCTCCTTATTTTCTTGATTTTTCTAGAAATAGGATAAGGAGAAAGATGACTTAGTCATCTTTTTAAGTTGCCAACAAGAATTATTTTATGTGGCCTTGGCCCACAATTATGGTGGCCGGCCACTTTAGCCCCTAATCCCATAATTTGCAAGTTTCTTTAACTCATTTTTGGCCCAAAATTATTTCCTTAATGCTTTCATGCCAACTCATGTACCACTTATTTAAAACAAAGTCATGATTAAAGAAAATCCCGAAAGTTGTCCCAAAATAGTCTTGCACCCTAGCTTGTCATATTACACTTGGATTATCCCGTTGTTAAAAATACGGGATATAACATCCTCCCCCCCTTTAGAACATTCGTCCTCGAATGTTAGACTTGTCCTATGGGGCCTTATAGGCAAGTTTGGGGGAGTTGTTTTGTAGGTGTTACATACAATCCATTTATTACTCAACGCAATCAAGTAAGGGATTTAAATTTACCTGTGGGCTCCAGGAATAAGTGAGGATACTTTTTCTTCATCTGTTCCTCCGCTTCCCAGGTCATTTCCTCCCGATTGTTATTTCGCCACAGCACCTTAACAGAGGCCACATCCTTGTTCCGCAACCTTTTTTCCCCGGCGATCCAATATAGCTACCGGCTGCTCTTCATAGGATAGTTCTTCCGTGACCTGGATATCATCCACAGAAAATATTCTGGAAGGGTCACCAATGCATTTACGGAGCATAGAAACATGGAATACCGGGTGTACCGCTCCCAAATCAGCTGGTAGATTCAATTCATAAGCAACTTTGCCTATTCTCCGAACAATTTGATAAGGCCCGATGTATCTTGGACTGAGCTTCCCTTTCTACCAAATCTCATAACACCTTTCATAGGCGATACCTTCAGGAATACCCAATCACCAACTTCAAACTCCAAGTGCCGACGTCGATTATCCGCATACGATTTCGCGACTCTGGGCCGCTAATAACCTCTCTCGAATAAGCTTTACTTTGTCCACCGCTTGTTGGATTATATCTGGACCAATTAATTGAGTTTCTCCAACGTCGAACCAGCCGATCGGTGACCTCGCATTTCCCCCATATAGAGCCTCGTACGGTGCCATCCGGATACCGGGAGTGGTAGCTATTATTATAGGCAAATTCAATCAACGGCAAGTGATCATCCCGGCCTACCTCCGAAATCGATAATACAGCCCGTAGATGGGCACTCGACCTCGATTTAAGGCCGAGCGAACCCGCAGACCTTTGTCGCACAAAAAATTTCTTCTAATCATACCAGAACATAATACATACTAAATCAAATAAAATCTGTAATCTGACAAAATTTATACATAACACTGTACAAGACGTCGGCTGATGAAGCCGCCCACACAACTGACATTCTATACCCACACCGCTGTCTGCAAAGTCTCTAGTACCATCCAGAAGACATAACGTACATACTCGACTCGGCGGTGCTCCGGAAGGAATTGGAGCTCACCAATCATGCCGGAACATCTTCAACTCATCTCGTGGGTACCGCGCGGCATGAAACGCGGCCCCAAGAAGAACGGGGGTCGGTACGGAAAATGTAATCATACGAGTATGCAAAGCCAGAAAAACTGTAAACAAAATCATAGTCAAACCTAAAGTACAGAAGTATGACTGACAGAACCGTAATCAGACTTAGCAATACAGACTGTAACAGACAGGACTTTAGTCGTAAACATAACTGCAGAAATGTATCGGACAGAGACGTAGACCGAGTCGGAGGTGCAGAAGGCATACCGGACGGAATCAGAATCGGACGTACAGAAATACATCAACGGACTCAGACGTGCCAGACAAACCCGTAGTCGGGGGCAGACATACAGAGTACATCAGACAGATTCGTGAACAGAGCAGATGTGCAAAGGTATACAGACAGAACCAGAATTAGAATCGGGGGTGCAGAGCGAACATAATGTCAGACTGCAGATCGTACAGAGCATACAGAATGCCAGAGACATATCATACGTACTGCTGCAGACCATACAGACGTACAGAATACTGTCACAAATCAGGTTCATATGCAGAACGTAACATACGAGTACCGAAACGTATCATTCCCATATGCGGATAACGGATCCGGCCCTCTTTGAGGGACACGGTAACGAATCGAATCATTTATCGATATGCATATAATCGAACGCCGTAGCGTACATATATCGAACCCGCCCTCCAATGAGGGCGCGGTAACGAACCCCCCTCTAGTACGGGACGCGGTGAACGTACGGATCAAATGCCATCCCGGCCACCACCCCATAACATCACATCATAATATAATATCATAAAACGAGCCCGGCCCGCCTATGAGGGACGCGGTGAACAATGCAGAGAGGTGCACGATAACGGGAGACCCGGCCCGGACGCGGTGAGCGGACATAACGGACGGTGCGGCGTAATGCGCACGATAACATATCGAACCCGGCCCGGACGCGGTGAAAGATACATTGAGCCTTGCACGAGCGAGTAGTGCGAAACATATGCATATAAATCAAGACTCGACAAACGAATATTCTTACCGATATCTGAAGCTCAGAAGCAAATTTCAGATCAATCCTTACCGGACGTTGCAATTATCGTGTCAGAACGCCAGGACGTATCGATCGTGGTCAAAGCATATCATATCAAACCGACTTTCCAACGCAAAAATCCGAGATCAATTACGAAAGTAAGGAACGTTTAATCATACGAACTTTCGGGGGATGAGAAGCGATAAACACACCAGATACCATACAGACGCACATAAGGGAGGGGTCGGAAATCGTGGGCCCACTTCGAACCAAAATCGAGATAACATACCGAAGTTAGGAGTGTTCGTACTTACAGAACTCTTTTAGTTACAGAACCTCCTTGTACTTACTCATTTATCAAACATACACAGCTTAATGATACTAACATGCTTATATATGACATAAATCAGAATCATAAACAGACTCGAAATCGGGAGCGGAATTACCCCAAGTACACATTATATCACAACTTATTAGCTCTAAGACATGCCATAAAAGAAAAGTAAGCCTCACATACTGCACCGCCTTGCTAGCTACACTTGTTCATCCCAACTTGCTTATCTACATTCAAAAGGATCCATATGATCATTAGATTCATCGACTTGTGTTTGCCTTAATTTTTCATACAAGTTCACTTATAAGCTACCGAAATTTCGGCAAGACCTCCTCTGTAAATGCACCGTCCCGAGAATATGGCTCGGCCCAAATCAACATACGTAAATCGGGAATTCAACCCGGCCAATCCAACAACAATACTACCAATCACAATAACAATATCGATGGATAATTTCAAGATGTCCAACCAACATTCAATCTTACCCGAAACCTTCCAACTTAACTAGAAATGTTCATAACACATTTTTCTACTTTCAAATTCGTAAACTATGTTGACAATTCCATATATCTTCAACAATATCTTCACAATTCAAGAAACTATATTAACATCACATTAATTCCCGAAAACAACCCACACGGTTTCTACTTCGACTTGAATCATTTACCTTCATTTTCACATCAAATTTCATAATGACAACAACCAAAGCACTAGGAAACATTGGCTTAATATGGCTGCCCCAAAACAGCCCATACACGGCCAACATCCAACCTCAACACAACAATCAAAATATTACACAAAATCAATCCATTTGTTCTATGCAACACCTAATAAATTTAGTTCATCATTTCCACACCAAGGCAGCCCCTATTCGGCCACCCCCTTCATCACACCCCATTCATGATTTTTCATATATTCCATACACTATAACATGCACAATTCTATGAATCTCATTTGTTTCAACACATTACAACAACAACCAAAACACAACATAACACTCACACATGCACGGCTAACCCTCACATACGGCCACCACTACCACCTCACACATAACACCATATTTTACACATTCCAACATATTTCAACACACTCCAACATCCACAACACATGCAAAGAGAAGAAATAGAACCTTACCTCCTTCCTCATGCCTCCAACCTCTCGGCCAAGTCTTGGTTTTTGCAAACAAATGATTTTCTTCTTCGAACAATCACTCCACGTCGACGAGGGCCTTCTAATTGATAGGAAAACATGAAGCAAACAATTTTTTGTGATCACTTTAGGGGAGGGGCTGGTTCGGCCAGCCCTCTCTTTGCCGTTTTGCTCTTTTTTTTTTTTTTTTTTCTTGCTTTCTTTCTCTCTTCTCCAATTATGAATACCCCTCTCTCTTATATATATATATGGTCATCTTACATGCATGTGAGGGGCACATGCCCCTCCCTTCTCTAGATTTTTCTTTTCTTTTCTTTTTATTTCTAGAATTTTTCTTCCTTTTGTTTTTCTTTAAAAGATGACTTATATATATTTTTTTGTCATCCTTTTTCCATACCTTTTCCTCACATGGCCAACATGGCCCCTTTTGGAATTTTCTTGAATTCTTGTGAAATGACCATTTTGCCCCTAGCCTTTTTACAAAATTACCATAATGCCATTTTGCAAATTTCCCTTTTTGCCCTCAGTCTTCCTCAATATTTCCTCACTAATAATATTTTCCAACGACTTACGCATTACAACGGAACCGAAAAATGACCTTGCCCTAAACTTTCCGCCATTGTCTCAAAATATCCGAGAGTGCAAAATGCGAGGTGTAACATCCTTCCCCCCTTTTAGAACATTCGTCCTCGAATGTTCAACTAGTCTTACGGGCTTCCATAATCACCTTGGGGGGGGGGGGGTCCCTATTGCAGCTCAAGCGTCCTTACCAAACATATTACAACATCAGTTGCTCCCAACTTACCTTTACACTTCTCTCACCCGCTTCCCCCCTTTTTGGGGCGTATTTATACCTTCGTACTCATTCATACCCTTATATTTTCCATTCTCTCTCAGGTCCTAGCTTCCAAATTTCATGCAGATTCTTATTCCTTAACACACTTTATTCTTGTTACCTACTTTCCTCTAAAATCTTACTCTCCTTACTTTTGTTGTCACTTGGATTTCATTGTTCTTATTCGATTACTGGTTTCCCACACCGTAGCACCGGTGGCTGGGAATCACACACTTACCGATACAGTCACATATAGGGTACCGTATGCATTCATACACATCCACATAATTATCATTGCCTAACCCACAAAATACTTCCCAACACTGTTCAAACCTATCCTGTTTCCAGAACTGTAACGTACTTTCTGTCCCTTTTTCAGCCTCGCCCGTGGCATTCTATATGACCTGTTGTGGTTTCCAATCATTCCGTACATATTTAATTGCCTTTAGGCCACCCTGGATTTTCGTTTGTCTCTTATACTCAAATTCATGAAATTTCTTCATACTTCCCAGGGGGGTCACCCATCATGAGATTGCTCTCACCTGAGCACGCTTAACTTTGAAACTTTGGTAAATTCCGGTGCCTTAGGGCCGATATAATCGCGTAAATTTTCTCGTACGACCTTTATTGCATGATTCGGGGCAGGTGAAAGTCTTACATACTCCGGAACACGTTCGTAACACGTCCTTTTCTGCAAAATTACCATTTTACCCTTTTCCATCCTTACTGTCCAGAATCCACCCACAACAAATACTAGCAATACCTCACAGATCATACGTATGCGTGACATACTTTAGCCAACCCGGGGTCTTTATATATATACCGCATCATACCGTATCTGATCATACCAAACCACAGCCACACCGGCTTCCGGTTTCCGGTAGCAGAACGAATATTTCCAGAACTTACCTCCGTGTCTTTCCATTTCCTCATGCATCTCTTTCCGCCGTATGTAAGGCTTACATGTGGGATCTCGTTTCCCTATGACTGGGCTCTATCGCACGATCTTATGACAGAAAGAAGGTCAACAATCCCTAGATGCCCCGTAGTCTTCTGTTTATAAATGTGGCCGCTTCACACTATAAACAGACCCTACCGGACACGACTGCGTAGCTTAGACCGACCTCGCTCTGATACCACTCTGTCACGCCCCAATTTCCGAGGGACGTGATGGGCACTCGACCTCGATTTAAGGCCGAGCGAACCCGCAGACCTTTATCGCACACAAAATTTTTTCTAATCATACCAGAACATAATACATACTAAATCAAATAAAATCAAATCCGACAAAATTTATACATAACACCGTACAAGACGTCGGCCACGAAGCCGCCCACACAACCGACATTCTATACCCACACCGTGTGCAAAGTCTCTAGTACCATCGAAGACATAACGTACATACTCGACTCGCCAGTTGCTCGAAGGAATTTAGCTCACCAATCATGCCGGAACATCTTCAACTCATCCGTACCCATCGCACAAAATGTATAATATATTTTTTTAAACAAAATCATAGTCAAACCTAAATATAATACATACCGTAATCGACTTAGCAATATAGTAATCGACTTTAGTCGTAAACATAACGAGTTTATACACCAACCGAGTCGAGGTGCGATGCATACGGACGGAATCGTCGTACGTAAATACATCAACGGATCGTACGTGCCGAAGAAAACCCGTAGTTGGAACATCTTCAACTCATAACAGCCGTTATATCTCGCATTTCGCACGTCGGAATATTTTGAAGTTGGTTGCGAAGAGTCATGACGAGGTTATCTCTCGACTTCGTTTTACGACAAATGGTTCATGATTTTGTTGGAAGAAAGCATTAAGGAAAAATTTGGGACTAAGGAGGCATTATGGAAAATTTAAAATTCATGAAATAAGAATGAGGTGGGCCATGGCACATGGAAGCTTGGCATAGAAATGTACGGAAAGATGACTGATCATATAAGTATCTTTTATTATTCAAAGGAATTTCTAGAAAATGGAAGACAAATAAAGGAGGAGAAAAACGTACAAGGGGCACATGACAAATGTGCCCATATATATTTATATATATATACAAGTGTAGCATACAAGACACAAGTCTTCAATTAATTTCCAAGAAAAAAGAAGAGAAAAAAAGATAGGGGTCACCAATCATGCGCCATAGAAGCTCCGAACTGCCCTCTTATGGTGGCCATGGAAAAATATTTTCTTCTTGTTTTCTTACCTCGTCGATGAAGTAGTTGTTGAATCAAGTGAAACTCTTGTTCTTGCAAACCTTGTCCTAGCGAGAGGTAGAAGGGTGAAGGAAAGGTATGATTCTATCTTGTTTTTCATATGTTATAGATGATCGGTATGTTGTGGAGGGATGATGAATAAAGTTCATGAGTTTGTGGTAAGTTGTGGGTGTGGCCGTGTGTACTAGATTGTAACTAAATATTTAACATGTTGGATTGTTATATTATGAATGGTCAAACCTATGTAGAAACAAGTGAAACTTAAGAAAATATGGAGTGTTGTGTTGTGGCCGTATGTAGTATGTTGTGGCCGTGTGAATGTGTTGTTGTGTAGGAGTGTTCTCGGCTATTGTTGTTGAGAATTACATGGGGAGAATGAAAGTTTAATGACTTATGTTGAAGCTGTAATTGTTTGCGGGCTGATTTGTAAGATAATGTGATTTTGTTATAGTTTCTTGAAATGGTAAGCATAATGTTATAAAGCATGGGATTGTGGTTATAGTTGATGAATTTGAAAGAAAGAAATGCATTATTGTCGTATTCATTAAGTTGAAAGGTTTCGGTTCATAGCATAATGTTTGAAGTGTCTTGAAATATTATGCGACTTGCTTAGAATGCATTATGAATTGACGGATGTTGTTATTATGATTATTGGTTTGGTTGTTGTTGATATTAGCCGAGTTGAATTCGGGGTGGTGAATATATAGGGGAGGTGCTGCCGAATTTTTCATTAAAGGAAGTGATGGCTTGGAATTGGGCTCCTTAATGCTTATGGCTAAGGTTGGATGTCTTATGACATTTTGTAGATCGCGGAAGCGAGTCGCAAGTTTGGATTAGCTTAAAAGGGCGGCCAAGGTATGTAAAGCTCACCTTTCTTTCTTTGGCATGTCCTAGTACTATTAGGCTATGACCCGAGCCTTGGGGTAATTCCACTCCTAGAATCCGAGCTCGATATGTACTTTGTTCGTTCCTTAGATCCATTATTTGATGGGACCAAAATAAGATTTTTATGTTTTCAAAAGATTGAGTTCAAAAGTTTTACAAATGATTTTGGCTACAAAAGGGTCCCGAACTTCAAACGTTCGTAACTTTTGCATACGAGCTCGGAACGCCCCCAAACATAATATGTATGTTCATAAGACATCACTTTCCCCTACCTACCCTAGTCGGGCTCGGACGGGGGTCGACACCCGTCCGTGGGGCCCGCGACCTTTCTATGCCTATTCTGGACGACCTTCGGAAAAATGTAAGTTTCGTTTCATTTGGACTTTTGCATATGAATTTTCTTACTTACTTAATGATTTATGATTATGATTTTATGCATATGTATGCTCACGACTCCGCCGTGCTCATGGTTGTACCTCCTTCACCGAGTCCCGACCGGTTATGCTCGTGCGCAATATGATAAATCCGGTGTGATGCTCGTGTTACCATCACCGACGTACGAGGGCCGGTTCCGTTTGGTGTGATGCATGGTGTGTTGGTTGGCTATGATGTGTTACGGGTTCATATGCGGGCGTGGCGCCAACGACGCGGCGACCACCGTTCTAAGAGCCTATGCATGATTTGCATTTTAACTACTTATTTTGATACTTTGCATATTATACTATCTTCCGTATTTTGTTCCTATGGTTCCGGATACATATTCCGGCCGCGCGGTACACCTGTGTGACACACGGTAATGTTCAAATCGAGCTCCATTTATCGGATATGCATATAATATCGAGTCATGTTAGAGACTTTGCGACGAGTCATGTGCATCGTATATATGAGCGGCTCTATAAGCCGTCGTTTTGTTATGTGACATATGTACGTTCGCAAGTTTGTGTTTGATTTGAAATTATGTATTTATGATTTGGCGGCCCTGTGAGTACGAGTATTACGTTAGTCCGAGGGCGCCGCGGTAACGGTGCCCATCACACCCTATCGGAAATTGGGGTGTGACAAGAGTACGGGACGCGGTAATATAGAATCGGGGTGCGGATCAAATGTCCATCCCGAGCCACCACCCCATAACATCACATCATAATATAATATTATAAAATAATCGAGCCCGGCCCGCCCTCGATGAGGGACGCGGTGAACAATGCCAGAGGCCACCACCCCATGCACGATAACATAAAACCCGGCCCGGGGGACGCGGTGAACAATGCGGGTGCACGATAACGATGCGGCGTAATGCGCACGATAACATATCGAACAGGCCGGGACGCGGTGAAAGATACATTGAGCCTTGCACGAGCGAGTAGTGCGAAAACATATGCATATAAATCAAGACTCGACAAACGAATATTCTTACCGATATCTGAAGCTCAGAAGCAAATTTCAGATCAATCCTTACCGGACGTTGCAATTATCGTGTCAGAACGCCAGGACGTATCAGATCAGGTGGTCAAAGCATATCATATCAAACCGACTTTCCAACGCAAAAATCCGAGATCAATTACAGAAGTAAGAAACGTTTAATCATACAGAACTTTCGGGGGATCAGAAGCGATAAACACACCAGATACCATACAGACGCACATAAGGGAGGGGTCGGAAATCGTGGGCCCACTTCGAACCAAAATCGAGATAACATACCGAAGTTAGGGGTGTTCGTACTTACAGAACTCTTTTAGTTACAGAACCTCCTCGTACTTACTCATTTATCAAACATACACAGCTTAGTGATACTAACATGCTTATGTATAACATAAATCAGAATCATAAACAGACTCGAGAATCGGGAGCGGAATTACCCCAAGTACACATTATATCACAACTTATTAGCTCTAAGACATGCCATAAAAGAAAAGTAAGCCTCACATACCTGCACCGCCTTGCTAGCTACACTTGTTCATCCCAACTTGCTTATCTACATTCAAAAGGATCCATATGATCATTAGATTCATCGACTTGTGTTTGCCTTAATTTTTCATACAAGTTCACTTATAAGCTACCGAAATTTCGGCAGCACCTCCTCTGTAAATGCACCGTCCCGAGAATATGGCTCGGCCCAAATCAACATACAGAAATCCGGGAATTCAACCCGGCCAATCCAACAACAATACTACCAATCACAATAACAATATCGATAGATAATTTCAAGATGTCCAACCAACATTCAATCTTACCCGAAACCTTCCAACTTAACTAGAAATGTTCATAACACATTTTCTACTTTCAAATTCATAAACTATGTTGACAATTCCATATATCTTCAACAATATCTTCACAATTCAAGAAACTATATTAACATCACATTAATTCCCGAAAACAACCCACACGGTTTCTACTTCGACTTGAATCATTTACCTTCATTTTCACATCAAATTTCATAATGACAACAACCAAAGCACTAGGAAACATTGGCTTAATATGGCTGCCCCAAAACAGCCCATACACGGCCAACATCCAACCTCAACACAACAATCAAAATATTACACAAAATCAATCCATTTGTTCTATGCAACACCTAATAAATTTAGTTCATCATTTCCACACCAAGGCAGCCCCTATTCGGCCACCCCCTTCATCACACCCCATTCATGATTTTCATATATTCCATACACTATAACATGCACAATTCTATGAATCTCATTTGTTTCAACACATTACAACAACAACCAAAACACAACATAACACTCACACATGCACGGCTAACCCTCACATACGGCCACCACTACCACCTCACACATAACACCATATTTTACACATTCCAACATATTTCAACACACTCCAACATCCACAACACATGCAAAGAGAAGAAATAGAACCTTACCTCCTTCCTCATGCCTCCAACCTCTCGGCCAAGTCTTGGTTTTTGCAAACAAATGATTTTCTTCTTCGAACAATCACTCCACGTCGACGAGGGCCTTCTAATTGATAGGAAAACATGAAGCAAACAATTTTTGTGATCACTTTAGGGGAGGGGCTGGTTCGGCCAGCCCTCTCTTTGCCGTTTTGCTCTTTTTTTTTTTTTTTTTTTTTTTTTGTCTTGCTTTCTTTCTCTCTTCTCCAATTATGAATACCCCTCTCTCTATATATATATATGGTCATCTTACATGCATGTGAGGGGCACATGCCCCTCCCTTCTCTAGATTTTTCTTTTCTTTTCTTTTTATTTCTAGAATTTTTCTTCCT
>NW_026717645.1:0-18522 GCF_029784015.1 Lycium ferocissimum | reverse complement strand
CCCCTTCGAAACTTAAAGGTGACCTTTCCTTTGGAAATTTCACACCTTTATAATACTTCAATTTGGGATCCTCGTATTGTCGCTTTTATTTCGAATCCAAGGACGAAACGTCGTGAAATTATCGATTCTAACTCCCGCATCGCCCGAATCAATTATTCGCACTCCAAGGTTAGCTAGCCGATGGAGCTCATGAACCATTTCTTTCTTTTCTCTCGGAGGAACTTCACATGAATCGCCTTGGTGGGCGGCTAAGTGCATCGGCTTACTACATTAGCTTTTAAGGGGTGGTATAGAATATCAACATCATAGTCCTTGATAATTCTAACCACCGCCTCGCCGTGCATTCAACTCCTTTTGTTTGAAAATATATTGGAGGCTCTTATGATCTGTATAGATATCCACATGTACACCATACAAGTAATGTCTCCACATTTTCAATGATGAATAATCGGCTAATTCTAAATCATGAGTTGGGTAATTCTTTTCATGCTTTCGCAGCTGCCTTGAGGCATAAGCAATGTGTCACGACCCAACTCCGTAGGCCGCGACACGTGCCCTAGTTGGGAACTCGTACGTACCTTAACCTAAATTAGCAAAGTATTAATAATAAACAGAAATAATAATTTAACAAGGACAAGTGGGCATGCCGCACGAAGGCCGATAAGGCCGTCACAAAACATAGATAAACTCTAAACGTACGCAAATCTCACGGAACATATACGAAACCCACACCACATGTCTACGGACCTCTACGTGCAGAAAAACATAATCATATGACGGGACGGGGCCCCGTCGTACCCCGAAATGAATATGTATAAATGCAGAAAATTTTATACCCAAAATACGGGCTCCGACAAAGGAGCACTTCAACAGTGACAGCGGACAACCTAGGCGGCAAATCGGCAAATCAAACGTCGTACTGCGTGGCACGAAACGCAGCCCCCGAAGAAAGGGGGTCAGTACGAAAAATGTACTGAATATGTAAAGCAGAGACTGTAATAAATAAGACTAAAATCAGAACAGAATGTACGGAAAACAAACGAGATGCATAGGGAATCAAAATGCGTATCAGAAATCATAAGTAATGCATGCAGAAACATATGCAAAGCCGGCCCGCTATGGGACTCGGTGAACAGATCAGAGGCCCCCCTTCTCAGCGCCATATCACAAGATACTTCGCAGTAGGGAATATCTCCGAAACAAATCATAACATACCAAGTGGCCACATCACATCACATAATCGATATCAAATATATGTACATGGCACATCATACTTCGGACCCGTACATGTCATACCTCGCCCTCACACCGGGCACGGCGAACAATGCAGAGGAAAGCGCTTGAGAACATATCCTGGCCCGGGCTCAGTGAAGGAAGCATTGAGGCATCCACGAGTGGAGTAGTGAGAAACTAATGCAATAAAAATAACATATATATTCCCAGAGACTCAATGAGGCATATCAGATAACAAATCAAACCAATGGAATCGGACTGAGTCATAGTACGTACCTTTTGGATATCACGGCGGATTATGTCAGGACAGAACATTTGGAGTCGAAGTACATATCAAAGCATTTCATAGGGCTTGATGGAATATTTAAAATGATTTTTTTGTTTAGTAGTCAAAACATTCCAAAAGCCGCTCGAAGACAAATCGTAAATACAAAAGGGAAAATCGAAAATAGTGGGTCCACCTCGGTCGGTTGAGGGTGGCGGACGGAAATCATAACCATTTGGCTCGTGAAGTTGTCTATAAAGGTTTCAAAGCGATTCAAAATCATTTGCGAAAGATACGAAAGGTTTAGGCACTCTTATATTCAAAAGCAAGCATTATGGTTCATTTGCGGTTTGAATGAATAGTACTTAAAATCAAACTCGAATTTCTAGGAGCGGAATTATCCCCCGAGGGTCCGTTTCGGCCTAATAGGTCTAGGACGTGCCAAATAAAGAATAGGTAAGCTTTACATACCTTTCGCTTGTTAAGCTCGTCGAAACTCTCGGTCTCGTTTCGTCAAAAATACGCAAATGGTCGTCTTTACCGAGCACTATTCATGCAAGTTGACATTTCAATCTTTGGTTTCTATTTGGCTACCGAAATTTCGAAAGCGCTTCCCTATAAACACGACACCCCGAGATTCAACTCGGCTCAAAATAGTCGCAACAACCCAACAACAACACCAAGAACATCAACAATCACTACAAACCACAACATGACATAACTAGTTTACTTTCCGACATAATGCGACAGTTTCCATTCTGACTTCACAATCTCAAATCAATATCAGTATTTCCATACCCATATACTAATTTAAAATTATTCAAACACAAGCCAAGAATATTTCAAACTTTACCTTCAATATTCAACAATTCCATATTCTATCCAAACTTCTTATATATGCCCCCAAATCATTCCGACACATTTTCTACACACTAATGCATTACCAACAACAACAATCTACACTCAAACAACTTCATTATCTTAATATCATAGCATCACATTAATGCGACGTAATTCTCTACATCTTATTTTCATGCAAATCTTAACCCATACATGCTCCATTTACATTGTAACGATCATGACGACGCAACTAACACGTTAAACAAAATAAATCCAACATGTTCCCTCCTACCATATATCACACGGCCACATGCCAAGTTTCAACTACATTCAACTTTTATTCAATTTTCATCTCCAATACAAATTCCACAATAACCACAACCAAAATACAACATAAAATTCAACATAATTACACTACACATAATCGGCCACATGCATACATTCATATTCACCATGCAAACTTCCATATTCTCATAATTTCTACTTATTTCCATATACCACAACACAACCAAACCTTCATAACATAAATAGAAGGGGTGAATTCTTACCTTCCTTTTCAAGTTTCTTCACTTCACCAATTCATCCAAACGACAAAACCAACGGTTATCTTCCGAAATAATTGCACCACGTTGTAGAGGGACCTTGAATTGGTAGGAATATAGCAAGAAAATAATTTTTGGGAAGAGATTTCATGGGGTTGGAATTTGGTGGACATGGCCGAATGCCATGCCCTTTCTCTTGCTCTTGTTCTTTTTTTTTTTCCTCCTTCTTCATTTCTCTTGAAAATTCTAGAGATTTTCATGAACTTTGGTCCCTTTATATTAACTTATCATGTGACCATGTCACATGACTTGAATTTAATTTTTGTCCCCTTCTTTTTGTTGCCATGGCCGGCCACCCTTCATGGGTTGGGCTTGGCCTTCTATATTTTTTTTTTTGAAATTTTCAAGCCCAAAATCCTTAGCCCACATTTTTGGCAATTCATGAGACCATTTTCCGACATTCCAATTTTGCCCTTAGACTTTTCCAATATTTCCACATCTACATTTTCCATAGCCAACTTATGAACCAAACAAAATCAATACATTACAATGTCCTTAACCTTCCTTAACATTTTCGCGTCAATATTTCCTTACACACCCCATGCACACTAAGTAGAATCCAATTGGAACCTCAATTCCTACCATTCCGACTTGTTTCCAATTTTTTTCCGAATACGCATAAAATGCGAGGTGTAACACAATGGCTCTTCCGTGCTTTAGACACACACACACATCCTACCCCGACGCCGGAAGCATCACAATATATAACATAGCCATCCGGCCCTTCCGGGAAGCGTTAGAACCGGAGGCCGAGGTGAGTCTGTTTCAACTCTTGGAAGCTACGCTCACAGCGTCATTCCACCGAAATTTCCATCGACTCCAAACGGTTAGCTTTGTCGGTGAAGGGGCAGATAGATGAAAAGCCCTCTACAAATCTTCTATAATAACTCGCCAATCCCGGAAAACTACGAACTTCCGTAGGCGTCGTAGGCCTTGGCCAAGTCTTCACAATCTTTCTATTTTCTGAGTATCAACTCTAATGCCATCATCTGAAATCACATGGCCCAAGAATGTCACAGAATTTAGCCAAAACTCGTACTTTGAAAATTTAGCATACAACTCCCGAGTTCGGAGAATTCCAAGAACAATTCGCAAGTGAAGTCCGCATGTTCCGATTCGTGCGAGAGTACACCGTAATATCATCAATGAAGACTATCACAAACGGATCCAAGAGGGCTGAATACATTATTCATTAAATTCATAAACACCGCATTTGGAGCATTAGTCGACCCCGAACGACATCACTTCTAACTCATAATGGCCATATCTTGTTCTAAAGGCTGTCTTGGGAATATCTTCTTCTCTGACTCTTACTTGATGATAACCCGACCTCAGATCTATTTTTGAAAACCACTTGGCACCCTGAAGCTGATCAAATAAATCGTCTATTCTTGGGAGAGGATACCTGTTCTTTATCGTCACTTTATTCAACTGCCTATAATCAATGCACATTCGCAGGGAGCCATCTTTCTTTCTCACAAATAAGACTGGTGCTCCCCACGGTGAAGCGGGTCTAATGAACCCCTTTTCCAGCAAATCTTTCAACTGTGCCTTTAACTCTTTTAATTCTGCCGGAGCCATTCGATAAGGAGGAATAGAGATAGGCTCGGTATCTGGCAACACATCAATGGCGAAGTCAATCTCCCTTTCTGGAGGAAGACCTGGAAGCTCATCTGGAAATACATCCGGAAACTCACTTACTACCGATAATCCACCGAAAAGTAGGAGACTCTCTTCCGTATCATGAACTCGAACTAAATGATAAATGTAGCCCTTAGCTATCATCTTCCTTGCCTTGAGGTAGGAAATAAACCTACCTCTCGAGTTGTTGTATGACCTTTCCATTCAAGCACGGGCTCTCCCGGGAATTGAAAGCGAACCAATTTCATTCGGCAGTCAACATTGGCATAACAGAAGGCCAACCAATCCATACCCATTATAACATCAAAGTCTAGCATCTCTAGCTCAACTAAATCAGCTTTGGTTTGACGATCACATACCACAATTATACAATCTTTATATACTTTGCTTAGCTATCACGGGATCACCAACCGGAGTGGATACCTCAAAAGGTTTGATCGGCTCGGGTTTCACCCCAATACGATTTGCAATATATGGAGTAATATATGATAACGTAGATCCGGATCTATCAATGCATACACATCATAAGAGAACACAAAATGTACCCGTGACCACATCTCGGGGAGGACTCAAGATCTTGCCGTCCGGCTAATGCATATAAGCGGTCTTGTGTGGCACCCAGTAGACACTCCCCCTCGCCTCTACCTCGGCCCGTCGGGTCCGAGAAGTCCGCCCGTAGATGTCCAAGAAGATCCTGCTAATGATCCTGTGGGCTGGGCCCTTGTTATAGCCCGTATATTGTACGTTTGGAAATTCCCAAGTCGTCGTGGAAAGTTAAGGGCGAGACCATTTTCAGAAATTATCTTAATGAACGAGTTGTTATAAATATTATTTATGACTATTATTAGTATGGAAATATTGTGAAAGGTTAAGGGCAAGAAGAGAAATTTCAAAATGGGCCGTGGAAATAATGCGGAAGGTTAGGGACAAAATGGTAATATTGAGAAAAGTCGAGGGGCAAAACGAGAATTGCACATAAGGGTTCAAGAATGTTCCAAAACAAGGGGCCAACTTGGCCATGTGACAAAAATGAGCAAAAAAAAGAAAAAGATGACCAAGAAGTCATCCTTTTTTTTTAAAAAAAAAGGGAGAAAAATTCAAGAAATCTCTAGAGAGGGGCATGTGCCCCTCACATGCTTGGAGATATATTTATATATATATAAGTTGCCTTCTAATTCAAGAACAAAAAAAAAAAAAAAAAAAAAAAGAAGAGCAAGAACAAGAGGGCCAATTCGGCCATGACCTTGGAAATTTGAGGTCTCCGAATTTTGTTCCAAAAATTATTTTCTTCATGTATTCCTACCAATTCAAGGGTCCTCTACAACGTGGTATAATTATTTCGGAGGATAGGACGCTCGTTTCATCGATGTAGCATCTTGGTCAAGTGAAGGAGTTAGAAGGAAAAAGGTGAGAATTAGTCTCTTTTATTTTGTTATGATGGTTTATATATGTTGTAGGTTGAAGAAATGGATGAAGTATATAAAAATATGTGTGTTGCATGGTTGGGCCGTGTGTGCATGTGATGTGTTGTGTGGAAGATTAAGTTCATTTCATGTAGTGAGTTGCTTGTTGTGGTATGAAGAAATGCATGAAATTCATGGAAATAGTATGATGTTGAAGTTGTGGCCGTGCATATTGTAGTTGTGGCGAAAGTGGGCTGAATTGGTGTAGGTATATGGGACTAATGTGATGTAGTATTTTGGTTGTTGTTATTGTGAATTTTATGACGTAAAAATAAAGTTTGAGTGATCCAAGTTAAGATTATAATTGTATGGGTTGAATTGGAAGGTAATGCGACATTAATATGGCTTCTTGAAATTATGAAAATGAAGTTGTTAACGAATGAATTATTGACATAGTTTGTGAATTTAGAAGAAGTAATTGTGTTGATGATGCTCTTGTTGAATTGGAATGATTTCGGGTAAGGCGGGGCATTGGATTGGCTTGTTTGGAACATTGTGCGATAGTTTGAAATATTCTTGAATCAATTGTTGATGTCATTGGTATAATTGTTGGAATTGTTGTTAATAATGTGGCCGAGTTCCATTCTCGGATTGTTATTGAATTTGGGTTTGTTGGTAGCCATAATTCTCGGGACGGTGTATTTACAGGGGAGGTTCTGCCGAAATCTCGGCAGAAAATAGGTGAACTTATTTGGAAGATTAAGACAAGTGTGGTTAAGAGTGAATCCTTAAAGCCTTATGGTTGATATTTGGTAAATGTGACCAAAGTGCAGCTTTTGGCAAACTTGGAGCTGGGATTTGGAGAAGCTTAAGGGCGGAAAAGGTATGTAAGGCTTACCCTTTCTTTCTTTGGCATGTCCTAGATGTAATAAGCTTGAATACGTGCTTCGGGGACCACTCCAATTCTAGAAGTCCGAGGTTGAATTTAGTTACTATTCATTCAATAGAATTGAACTAACTAATTTATGCTTTATTGTAAAGAAATGTCCTAACGTCCGTAACTTTTGAAAACGAAAGTGGAATGCCTTGAAATCTTCGAGGATAGTCTAATGAGACATAATGACCATGTTTTTATGTTCGATACCCGACTTGACCCGAAGTGGGCCCACAATCCCCGAGACCTAATTGTACTGTTCTATTTGCCTTATGTCCGTAAGATAACTAAGGAAACCTTTGATTTTTGTTCCGAATTTGGTGTAAGTGTCTGATAACTCAGATATAAGCATTTTGGGTTGACTATCCGGATATAAACACTCCGACACGAATGATCTGATATGAATATTTTGATGGGAGCACTCTGATGTAAACATTCTGAAATGGAAATTCTGATGTAAGTATTCGGATATAGGCGTGGTGACATAGGTATTCAAACAAGTATTTTGATATGAACGTTCTCTGTGAGCTTTAATGTTCTTTATACACGATCCTGGATCGCTTGACAAGTCCGGAGAGGTTTCTGCGCTTCAAATGTCCATAACTTTTTGATGCTAATTCGGAAGGACCCGAAACTTGCTTCTGGGTCATCATATGTTGATAAGTGTACGTATTCATCGAGTCCGGATTTATGTGCATATGGTTTCTCACGACTCTGCTCGTGCATGGCTTAATGTATCTTTCACTGAGTCCCGGGCCAGGGCATGTTATGTTCTCGTGCGTACTCTACGGTATGATTCGATTCACCGAGTCCCGGCCGGACATGTTCTCGTGCGCATTTCACCGCATTGTTCACCGAGTCCCTCGTACTTGCGGGCCGGGACACGTTATCCGTGTATGTTTATGATGATACGGGGATGGCGGCCGTGATGGCATTTGATATTATCCACCGAGACCCGCAGAGAGGGCGGGACACGTTATGTACATTTGGTACGAGATTCGATTTGCATGATTCTACATTACCGAGTCCCTTAACAAAGGGCCGGACACGTTATTTGCATATATGACATATGAGTCTGCTATATATGATCCTATTCACCGAGTCCCTTATCAGAGGGCCGGGACACGTTTTATGCATATGCGGTATATAATATCATCTGAGCATTCCGTGCATTCTGTATTCTGTCCGGTATATGTCGGTATCTGAACA
Source organism: Lycium ferocissimum (assembly GCF_029784015.1). Taxonomy (NCBI): domain Eukaryota; kingdom Viridiplantae; phylum Streptophyta; class Magnoliopsida; order Solanales; family Solanaceae; genus Lycium; species Lycium ferocissimum. Next base: position 10,395 of record NW_026717645.1, on the reverse strand, counting down.
CTCGGTATGTTCTGTAGTTGGTCCGTTATATGATACGATCTGCATATTCCGTATGTTCGGCATTCCGTCCGATGTATGATTCTATCTGAATATTCTGTACATTCTGAACTCCGTCTGACGTATGGCATCACCCGTGCGTTCTGTATTTTCTCGCACCTCTTCGGACATGCGATCGGTGATTGCAAAATAAGTATTTTGGTATACTGGTTGATTCATTTATTTTCTGTACACTCTTTAGCATATGAAACAGGTATGTATGAGTTGCGTCTGGGAGGTAAGCGTCTGCTGCTCTGAGTAACGTATGTACCTGATAGTTTTGTCTCGTTTCGATTATAGTTTTGTTTCTACGTATTGCATGCCTTACGTACTCAGTACATATTCCGTACTGACCCCCTTTCTTCGGGGGCTGCGTTTCATGCCGCGCAGGTACACCCAGATGAGTTGAAGTCATTATAGAAGATGTTCCAGCGGAGATGGCAAGCTCCATTTTCCCGGAGTACTGCCGAGTCAGAGCACCTGTGTGATGTTTAATTCGTGTTAGAGACTTTGCAGACAGCGTCGTGGGTATGATATGTCAGTCTGTCAGCGGCTCCATCAGCCGACATGTCGATTTACATTATGTAGTAAATCTTGTATAATTACAGATTTTGTCAGATTTATAAGCTTCATTATGTATTTCATGATTATTCAGTCTAGAGATTTGAAAAAAAAAAAATTTATGTGCGTAAATAGAGTCTGAGGGTTCGCTCGACTCTGAGGAGAGTCGGGTGCCCATCACACCCTAGTAAGGTCAGGGTGTGACAAAGTGGTATCAGAGCGAGGTCTGTCCGTGGGGTTGTCTCGCAAAGTCGTGTCCGATAGAGTCCCGTTTATGATGTGAAGCGCGCCACATTTATAAACGAGGCTACGGGGCATCTAGGAATTGTTGACCTTCTTTCTGTCATAGATCGTGCGATAGAGCCAGTCATAGGAGAATGAAATAAGAAATTCCATCTGTAAGCCTTACATACGATGAAAGGAGGTAAATGTGGATATATTTGATCAGTTACCCGAGGCCGACAGTTCTGGATGGCAAGAATGTGATATGAAGTTATATACTCTGTAAGGTATTGATGGCATTCGCGGTGTACAGATTTCGGCTAATAAGAATTGGTAAAGGTAGTATGGAAGATCAAAAGGGGTAAAATAGTAAATGTACAAGAAAGGACGTGCTACGAGCATGTGTCGGAATCTGTGAAACTTTGACTCGGCTCCGTATTATGTAATAAAGGCCATATGAAAAAGCGTATGCGATTATATCGATAATAAAGCACCGAATTCCACCAAAGATTCGAGGTTAAGCGTGCTCGGGCGGGAGCAATTTCGGGATGGGTGACCCCCAGGAAGGAAGTAAGAAATTCCAAAGATTTAGTTGCAAAGGACAAATGAGAAACCGGAATGGCTTAAGTGAAGTCGACTATATGAGATGATTGGAGACCACAAAAGGCTACGCAAAGATGCGACAGCCCGATTAAAGAAGAAATGAAAAGTATGCACGGTTCTGAAATTTGGATAGGCTTGAATAGTGTCTGGAAGTATTCTGTGGGTTAGTTGATACTAATTATATGTGCCTATGTGTATGAACATGTATGATATCCCATATGTGAAGGCATCGACGAGAAAGTGAAGAGAAAACTTATGGTAAGAAATTTTGCTATGTTGTGCGCAGAGTCGAAAGGGAGAACTGTTGGTTTATGAAGGAACCCCTCCCGAAGTGCTACAAGACCCCGTGAGGTCAATTGAACATTCGAGGACGAATGTTCTAAAGGGGGGGAGGATGTTATAGCCCGTATATTGTACGTTTGGAAATTCCCAAGTCGTCGTGGAAAGTTAAGGGCGAGACCATTTTCAGAAATTATCTTAATGAACGAGTTGTTATAAATATTATTTATGACTATTATTAGTATGGAAATATTGTGAAAGGTTAAGGGCAAGAAGAGAAATTCGCAAAATGGGCCGTGGAAATAATGCGGAAGGTTAGGGACAAAATGGTAATATTGAGAAAAGTCGAGGGGCAAAACGGGAATTGCACATAAGGGTTCAAGAATGTTCCAAAACAAGGGGCCAACTTGGCCATGTGACAAAAATGAGCAAAAAAAAAAAGAAAAAGATGACCAAGAAGTCATCTTTTTTTTTTAAAAAAAAAGGGAGAAAAATTCAAGAAATCTCTAGAGAGGGGCATGTGCCCCTCACATGCTTGGAGATATATTTATATATATATGAGTTGCCTTCTAATTCAAGAACAAAAAAAAAAAAAAAGAAGAAGAGCAAGAACAAGAGGGCCAATTCGGCCATGACCTTGGAAATTTGAGGTCTCCGAATTTTGTTCCAAAAATTATTTTCTTCATGTATTCCTACCAATTCAAGGGTCCTCTACAACGTGGTATAATTATTTCGGAGGATAGGACGCTCATTTCATCGATGTAGCATCTTGGTCAAGTGAAGGAGTTAGAAGGAAAAAGGTGAGAATTAGTCTCTTTTATTTTGTTATGATGGTTTATATATGTTTTAGGTTGAAGAAATGGATGAAGTATATTAAAATATGTGTGTTGCATGGTTGGGCCGTGTGTGCATGTGATGTGTTGTGTGGAAGATTAAGTTCATTTCATGTAGTGAGTTGCTTGTTGTGGTATGAAGAAATGCATGAAATTCATGGAAATAGTATGATGTTGAAGTTGTAGCCGTGCATATTGTAGTTGTGGCCGAAAGTGGGCTGAATTGGTGTAGGTATATGGGACTAATGTGATGTAGTATTTTGGTTGTTGTTATTGTGAATTTTATGACGTAAAAATAAAGTTTGAGTGATCCAAGTTAAGATTATAATTGTATGGGCTGAATTGGAAGGTAATGCGACATTAATATGGCTTCTTGAAATTATGAAAATGAAGTTGTTAACGAATGAATTATTGACATAGTTTGTGAATTTAGAAGAAGTAATTGTGTTGATGATGCTCTTGTTGAATTGGAATGATTTCGGGTAAGGCGGGGCATTGGATTGGCTTGTTTGGAACATTGTGCGGATAGTTTGAAATATTCTTGAATCAATTGTTGATGTCATTGGTATAATTGTTGGAATTGTTGTTAATAATGTGGCCGAGTTCCATTCTCGGATTGTTATTGAATTTGGGCCGAGCCATAATTCTCGGGACGGTGTATTTACAGGGGAGGTTCTGCCGAGATTAGGTGAACTTATTTGGAAGATTAAGACAAGTGTGGTTAAGAGTGAATCCTTAAAGCCTTATGGTTGATATTTGGTAAATGTGACCAAAGTGCAGCTTTTGGCAAACTTGGAGCTGGGATTTGGAGAAGCTTAAGGGGCGGAAAAGGTATGTAAGGCTTACCCTTTCTTTCTTTGGCATGTCCTAGATGTAATAAGCTTGAATACGTGCTTCGGGGACCACTCCAATTCTAGAAGTCCGAGGTTGAATTTAGTTACTATTCATTCAATAGAATTGAACTAACTAATTTATGCTTTATTGTAAAGAAATGTCCTAACGTCCGTAACTTTTGAAAACGAAAGTGGAATGCCTTGAAATCTTCGAGGATAGTCTAATGAGACATAATGACCATGTTTTTATGTTCGATACCCGACTTGACCCGAAGTGGGCCCACAATCCCCGAGACCTAATTGTACTGTTCTATTTGCCTTATGTCCGTAAGATAACTAAGGAAACCTTTGATTTTTGTTCCGAATTTGGTGTAAGTGTCTGATAACTCAGATATAAGCATTTTGGGTTGACTATCCGGATATAAACACTCCGACACGAATGATCTGATATGAATATTTTGATGGGAGCACTCTGATGTAAACATTCTGAAATGGAAATTCTGATGTAAGTATTCGGATATAGGCGTGGTGACATAGGTATTCAAAACAAGTATTTTGATATGAACGTTCTCTGTGAGCTTTAATGTTCTTTATACACGATCCTGGATCGCTTGACAAGTCCGGAGAGGTTTCTGCGCTTCAAATGTCCATAACTTTTTGATGCTAATTCGGAAGGACCCGAAACTTGCTTCTGGGTCATCATATGTTGATAAGTGTACGTATTCATCGAGTCCGGATTTATGTGCATATGGTTTCTCACGACTCTGCTCGTGCATGGCTTAATGTATCTTTCATCGAGTCCGGGCCGGGGCATGTTATGTTCTCGTGCGTACTCTACGGTATGATTCTGATTCACTGAGTCCCGGGCCAGGACATGTTCTCGTGCGCATTTCACTGCATTGTTCACCGAGTCCCTCGTACTTGCGGGCCGGGACACGTTATCTGTGTATGTTTATGATGATACGGGGATGGCGGCCGGATGGCATTTGATATTATCCACCGAGACCCGCGATAGAGGGCGGGACACGTTATGTACATTTGGTACGGGATTCGATTTGCATGATTCTACATTACCGAGTCCCTTAACAAAGGGCGGACACGTTATTTGCATATATGACATATGAGTCCGTATATATGATCCTATTCACCGAGTCCCTTATCGTAGGGCGGACACGTTTTATGCATATGCGGTATATAATATCATCCGAGCATTCCGTGCATTACTCGTATTCTCGTCCGTATATGTCGGTATCCGAACACTCGTATGTTCCGTAGTTGGTCCGTTATATGATACGATCCGCATATTCCGTATGTTCGGTATTCCGTCCGATGTATGATTCTATCCGAATATTACGTACATTCCGAACTCCGTCCGACGTATGGCATCACCCGTGCGTTACGTATTTTCGCACCTCTTCGGACATGCGATCGGTGATTGCAAAATAAGTATTTTGGTATACTTAAGTTGATTCATTTATTTTCTGTACACTCTTTAGCATATGAAACAGGTATGTATGAGTTGCGTCTGGGAGGTAAGCGTCTGCTGCTCTGAGTAACGTATGTACCTGATAGTTTTGTCTGTTTCAGTTATAGTTTTGTTTCTCTGTATTGCATGCCTTACGTACTCGGTATATTCCGCATCGACCCCTTTTCTTCGGGTCGCGTTTCATGCCGCGTGTACACCCGGATGAGTTGAAGTCATTATAGAAGATGTTCCGGCGGAGATGGCAAGCTCCATTTTCCCGAGTAATCGCCGAGTCAGAGCACCTGTGTGATGTTTAATTCGTGTTAGAGACTTTGCAGACAGCGTCGTGGGTATGATATGTCAGTCTGTCAGCGGCTCCATCAACCGACATGTCGATTTACATTATGTAGTAAATCTTGTATAATTACAGATTTTGTCAGATTTATAAGCTTCATTATGTATTTCATGATTATTCAGTCTAGAGATTTGAAACAAAAAAAAATTATGTGCGTAAATAGAGTCTGAGGGTTCGCTCGACTCTGAGGAGAGTCGGGTGCCCATCACACCCTAGTAAGGTCGGGGTGTGACAGCCCTAGCTCTGCCACTCGTCGACGGGCAATCTCTCATCATGTGCCACTACACACACACCCGCAAGTATAACAAGCGTCCGAACTCGACGGCACCGTCCATAATATTCATCTAACGCACCGAATACAACCATCGCATATAAAACGGAGGTCAAATCCCTCTTCCGTGATCACCCCCGAATTGTGAACCCGGGGCCCTTTGAACTCGGCCCCGTCCCGATCGGAAAGAGCGATCAAATCTTCTCACGTTCGAAATAATTTTGGGAGGTGCACTAGTCGAAGACCGACTCGAGTGCCTAGAAAATGTCCGCTCGATCCCCCTCTATAATCACTAAGTGCCCAAATGAGATCTAGCTTTCTTTTGCTCCCGCCCTCTATCAACATCACGTTCACACTCTTTGTTGGAGGTTGTTGCCCTTCAAGATTTGTGGGCATGAGCTTGAATTCGGGAAATGTCCATCCCGTCTTGTAATGAAGCCGTTAGGCAATCTTTGAATAAATGTGGCCCTAAGCCACTCACAAATCTATACACAACCCATGTCGACCACCATCAAATCGGGGCATACCTAGCCAAGGAATTAAATTGAAGGCTATACTCCCGGCGCTCATATTACCTTGCTTCAAATTCAAAATCTATCGGCTATAGCTCGGCGGACCTCGGTGGCAAATAGTGACGAATGAAGGCATCAACAAACTCTTGCCACACGGGAGGAGGCGCATTTTCCCCGCTCGACGACTCTCCAATTATTGTACCATAAACCGCCACATCTCGGAGTCTATATGAAGCTAACTCCACCGACTCGGGATTAATTAGGCATGAATAATCTTAACGTTCTTAGCATCTCATCAATAAGCTAAGCTAAGTGTGGATCTTCATCCGGCTTTGACCCAAAGAATTTCGGAGGATTTAGGCTCATGAAGTCACGGGCTCTCGTACTAGCTGAGCGATCACTCGGCCCCACACCCTGTCGTTGTGCCTGGGCGGCAACTAACTGAGTCAATAAATTAATAGCTTCGGTCACTTGTTGACCCGAAGTAGCCGGTGGAGGAACTGGAATGGGAGCCCCTCGTACTAGAGGAGTAGTGGGAGGCATCGGATAAGGCCTCATGATGTGACTCTCCTTCATCAACATTCATAGGCGGCTCTCTTTCTCGCCCGTATCTTTGTCGAGTCTTGCCCTTGGGCGAATTTAGCTTTGTGTTGGTTTCGAAATCACAACATACTCATTAGGGAGGATTAAATCTTATACTTGGTATTTATCGCACGATCTCACATGAAGAAAATGGTCATTTTTCCTAAATGCCCCGTAGCCTCCCGTTTATTAGCGTGGCGCGCAACACACCATAAATAAGATCTACTAGACACGGCTCGTGACACTTCCTAGGATGACCTGTTCGATACCACTTTTGTCACGACCCGAGCTACGGCCGCGACGGGTATCCGGGCTAACCACCGAACACCACTCACTTACCGCTTATCTCAAGCTATTATTCATACTATATGCTCATAATCATGTAAGACCGGAATTTTCCGAAATACATTTACTTTTATAAAGATAAGCCCTTCGGCTATCCAAAATAATATATACATACATATACATGAAAGCCATGGGACCGTACTACCCACACGCGTATCTAGGAGCCTCTACTAGGAATACTAGACATCCGGACGGGACAGACCCCGTCATGCCCAAAAATATGAATATACGTATATATATACCAAAAGAGAAACTGTGGCACTTCCGAATATGGAGTGCTCTCAAATCAACTCGGCTAGCTCCTATGAGTCCGGGCCACCTCCCTATCTACCCGTGGGCATGAACACAGCGTCCGAAGAAAGGACGTCGCACGAATATTGTACCGAGTATGTGAAGCATAAACAATAATGAAGCATCAATAAACCGAGGAGGCATACAACAAGGAGCAATCAGAATCGACTTAATCATAAGGATGATCATGCATGCCGACTTACTTTCGTACTCATCATCATATCATATATACATAATCGTAATAATCGCCCGAATATAGGTGCGGTGTAATAATCAATATCATTAGCATCATCAATAGCCTGCGTCCAGGCATCCTGCGTCTAGGATATTATCTCATGCCGCCCACTAGTGGTGTCTGCCCATGCCATTTGGCCATGGTGTGTATAGCTGCCCGCCTTGGCGGTGACTGCCCGGCCATATAGGCGCGGTGTGATATCATCATATACTCATTACATCATGCTTATCATAACATGCTTATCTTAGTATGCTTATCATAACTCATCATGGTATGCTTGACATCATATACTTATCACAATAAATACGACAGGACTTTAGCTATTCATACTTTATCGGGGTGACGTAAGGTCGTGGACCCCCGATGTCATTATGAGCATTCTTACGTATTCGCCTCACCTTGAAGGAACAAGCATAAGGTGAGTGTGCACAATGATCAATATCATTAAATTACATAAATGTCATCATTAGCTTCTTAGAGGCATCATATCATAGGCTATAGCATTTCTAGACTTTAGTTTGCTATCATCATTTTCGTATTCATCTTATATTTCTTATCTCGTATAGCTATTCATGAGAGCGGACTCTTAACTTTCTTGGAGATGGAACATTCATAGTAAAAGAGGAAATTCATGCCATAGGACTCATGCCTTAGAAGGAAAGGGATTAGCCTCACATACCTTTGTCGCTTAGCTACTCTATCGCTTGTTCGTTCCCCGTAAAGCTTGTCTATACCTTCAATGGAATTCATATCGACATTAGTTATGTCATCGTAAAAAACATACTTACTAAAGCTATAGAAATTTGGGCAGCGCTTCCCTTATTTATACTACTTTCCGCCATATTCCATATCGACTCCCAACATTCATAATAATCCTCACAATATGATTAACAACAATCATCATTCGTTCATATGATTCGCATCTCATAATTCACCCAAATTCCCATAATCATGACTAAAATCCATCGTCATATTCTTTCGTATCCAACACTCATTTCATGTCTATAGGTCATTTATAACACATTTATATCACAACCCAACAACATTCATGATTCAATTCCAACTATGTCTCAAAACGTCACTATTCATCATTCATAACCCATTTTGCTATTCTCTTTTAATGACCAAGTATTTCAACTCCCAAATACCTTAAACAACATATAAATATCATGAATCTTACCTTAGATGTTTTAGGAACAAGCCTTGGTTGCTAATACTCCTCTTTGAGCAAAACCCTAGTTTTTCTCCATTTGGATTTCTTGACTTGGATGATTTCCTTTACTCTTGATTCACTTATTTAATGTTGTTGATCCTCAAATATCCTTGAAAACTTGTGTAATAAATGTAGAGAGAGATTCTAGAGAGAAGTGGTGTAGTGTAGAAATGAAATAAAATAAGTCTTGGTCCTCATATTTAATGAATCGGAAATCTGCGGCCGAGGTGAACAAAGCTGGTCGTCCATGGAGGTTTACGTCCGTATTCCACTTTACGGACCGTCCCTCGCGGTCGTCTTTAACCTTAAGGTAACTGAAACCTTGGCAAAGATGTATGGTGAATTACGACCATGGTTTGCGGGCCGTATTTCACTTTACGGTCCGTCCACTGTGTCTTATTTAACCATTTCTCCACCGGCGTAAAGTTGAAACCTTTGCATGCCGTTTTACGACTCGCTATTTACTTGACCGTATTCCACTTTACGGTCCGTATTTGGACTTCACGACCATCGCGCTTTTGCCAACTTTCAACTTTTCACATTTCTAGACTTTTTATTCTATTCATTCCCATCCATTTTACATACATTGCCCATGAAACATTATACACTCGCACTCCTCGCTCTCATCACTAGTTCGTCCACTTGCGTACCAACGGAAATTTTCCGAGGTGTAACAGTTTGTCCCTGAACGGACAAGGATGAGGAATCTATGAAAAGTTACTAGACTTGGTGAAAAGCTGAGGATACTTGCTATGCATATCAGATTCTGTTTCCGAAGTAGCTTCCTCCACCGGACGATTCTTCGACTGAACTTTCATGGAGGCTATTTCCTTCGGCCTCAACTTGCGAACATCCCTATCTAAGATAGCAACTAGCTTTTCCTCATATGTCAAGTTCTCATCTAGCAAAATTGAATCCCAACGGATTATGTACGAACCATTGTCGTGGTACCTCTTGAACATCGAAACGTGAAATATCGGATTAGCGCCTGATAGACCCGGAGGTAAAGCCAACTCATAAGCTACCTCCCCCACCCGCTTGAGAATATCGAACGGCCTAATGTACCTCGGGCTAACCTTGCCATTCTTTCCAAACCTCATCACACCTTTCATGGGTGAGACTTTTAACAACACTTGCTCTCCCTCTCAAAACTCAAGATCTCTGACCTTACGATCCGCATATTCCTTCTGCCTACTCTATGCTGCCAGAAGCTTAGCTTGAATCACCTTCGCCTTCTCTAAGGACTCTCTGAGAAGATCCACACTCCACGGCCTCACCTCAAATGCATCAAACCACCCAATAGGAAACCTACACCCCCTCCCATAAAACGCCTCAAATGGAGCCATATCAATACTCGAGTGGTAGCTATTATTATATGCAAATTTGGCCAATGGCAAGAACTGATCCCAATAACCACCAAAGTCTATCACACAAGCATGAAGCATATCTTCAAGAACCTGAATAGTCCACTCGTATCGCCCGTCGTTGCGAGGGTGGAATGCTGTACTAAGGTCCAACCTTGTACCCAACTCCTCATGCAAATGTTCCCAAAATCTGGATGTGAACTTTGTGCCCCTGTCGGACACAATGGAGATAGGAACCCTATGAAGCCTAACCACCTCACGAACGTAGATTTTTCCAACTTCTCCGCATCATAAGTTATTCGCACCGGAATAAAGTAGGCAGACTTAGTCAGCCTGTCAACAATAACACAGATAGAATCAAACTTCCCCAACATCTTCAAGACCAACCACGAAAC
>NW_026717644.1:0-14965 GCF_029784015.1 Lycium ferocissimum | reverse complement strand
TGATATGTGATTTTGACAAATTGATTATGATGGAGTTGGTATCGAGAACCGATGGTGGGGAAACGATGGTGAGCGGTCCAATAATCGGTTTAGGCGAATCCTACATCGGCTAATGTACCATGTAATATGTTTGATTTTCCGTACATACATGACAGAATGTTTTTCGAGAAAGCGAAGCATTTCGGCATTTTGATTATCATATTTGTCTTCGTACCTCTTATGTATGATTTGTATGTCGATGCAAGCACTTTGGTATTCGCATTGCTCACTTTACGTATTCGTACTTCGGTTATGACTTCGTTTTTCGTATTTCATGCTTTGCATACGCAATACATATTTCATACCGACCCCTTTCTTCGGGCTGCGTTTCATGCGCGCAGTACCCATGCATGAATAGATGATGTTAGAAGAAGACGTTCAAAATTCGGATTGGCGTGCTCCATTTCCTCCGAGTGCCGCCGAATCCGAGTGCTTTTGTATGGTATCCGAGATGTCGCGGTAGAGACTTTGCGCAAGTGTCGTGTGTGTGATATGTCAGTTTTGTAAGCGGCTATGTAAGCCGACGTATTATATGCATTATGTTACGAACTTCATATGTTTACAGATTTCATACGATGCTAGTTTATTTGATTTGACAAAGATGAAAGGCATGTTTGTTTTCAAAAAAAAAAATTTCATTATGTGCTTATGTCATGTTTTGCGGGCCCAGTATGATTATGAGTATGACGAGAGTCAGCGGGTTCGCTCGGCCCTAAGTAAGGGTCGGGTGCCCATCATGCCCTATCGGAAATTAGGGTGTGACAGTTACCCCTTCTTTGTTTTTGGCATGAACTACATAAAGTGAGCGAATGATGAACATACATGACTCCAATGAACTCTAATTCTCGCTGCTGCTACTTGACATGATAGTTGTCTTCTATTCTCAAGTGTTGGTTCATTCTGATTATTCTATTGAGTCTCAGATGATGATTTAGTTTGCATATGGTTGCTCATGATATTCTATGCGTGCATACCGTTAATATATCATTCACCGAGTCCCGGCCGAATGCACGTAATCGTGCCGCTCGTTGCATTGTTCACCGAGTCCCTCACTAGAGGGCCGGGTACGTATTATATTTCATCGAGTCCCTCACTAGAGGGCCAGGTACGGTATATATATGATTATTTCACCGAGTCCCTCACTAAAGGGCCGGGTACGGTATATTATATATGTATGCATGACTCATCTTATAAGGCACAGATGCATTGGTATCTTTTATTATCATACTCGTCTCCTATCAACTTTTTGCTCAGTCATGATGTTTTTTATTGTACTTCATGCTTTACATACTTAGTACATTTTCCGTACTGACCCTCTTTCTTCTTGGGTCGCGCGTTTTATGGTAGCAGTACGTACATCCGGTTTGGTGATCCTCCGCTTAGACTCGCCTAGTCATTGGAGAGCTCCATTATTTTGGAGCTTGAGATATTTTGGTACATATCCTTTTGACATAGATTCTTCTATACTCTTAGAGGTCTGTAGATATATGTGGGTTGTATATATGATCTGGTTAGCTATACAGATGTAGTTCATTTTTGATATTCTCGTGTATAGTGGCAGCCTTCTCAGCTTGCATATTTTGTTAGGTTGGGTTAAATGTGACTGCTCATGAGACAGGTTCATTATTATATATGGCATTATGAGTGCACGGCATGCTTTCACAGATTTCCACATTATCCTTAGTATCAGTCTGATTATATTTAACAGGTTCGTATACGAGTATCCAACTCGGACACTAGTCATGACCCATCGGTTTGGGTCGTGACAGTATGACCTACATTGATAGGCATGAGCATGCATACTATATGCCCATAGAGGCATTGTCAGTTTTACAGATTTATGCAGATACGTACAGATACTACTTCATACAAGTACATGCAGATAATCATTCCAGTTTATGAGTTCAAATCTTATTCATGACTCTTATTTATACATGTTGTTCTTATTCCTTTCATACTCAGTACATTATCCGTACTGACTCCCCATTGCTCGAGGGGCTGCATTCATGCCCTTGTGTTGTAGACCGACAGTGGTCCACCTAGTAGGACTTCTATCCGCCCGCGTGGTCGTTGCGCTCCATTGATCCGGAGTCGTAGTCTATTTTGGTATGCTAGCCTTTTCGAGACGTACGTGCATATAGGTATGACAGGCTCCGTCCCGTCCTTTCTAAGCGCTTTTCATTCCGAAGAGAGGTCCGGGCGAACGAGCTCGTATGTATTAGTCGATGATGTAGCCTTGTCGCCTTCTATTCTTTGTGTGTATAGTATACGTAGCCGGTTTCAGACCGTTCTTTCAACATGTTTATGTATATGCAGGTTGTACAGAGTTCATAATGTCACTTATTTATGAGGCAGTATGATATCAGTTTAAGTCACTTGTGGGCCCCTTGATGTTCAATAAGATTCAGATATGAGTATAGGGGTGCTTGGTCGCTAGAGGTCAGACACTCGTCACGACTCATCGGCTTGGGTCGTGACATAAGTACTGTGGAAAAGTGCTTGCATGTAAAACATAACTGAATGAAATAAGGGGACCTGAAGGAAAGGGAAACCCAACAACAGTATGATTAAGGCATGAAGAGATAAGTAACTCTAGCGTTAGGATAAGCTTAACGTTTACATTCATAAAAAAAAAACGGTAACGCTTCTTAAATTTGGGCTAAGTGTGAATACATTAAGAGAGTAATAATGTGACAGTTTAGCCATGTGAAGTCCTATCAAAATGAGTTTGGGTGAAAATAGTTGTGTTAAGATCAAGACGGATAGTGAGGTGGGTAAGATTCGATAGAATCGACTAAGTTTATGATAGGTTTCACTTCCAGCCAGTATACATGAAAATCCATTGGGAATCTGAGAAAACTTAAAAGATGAAAGTTGTAGTCCTTTTAAGTTTCCAACCATATATGGACCAGGTCAATCAGAGCTCTGATACCAAGCTTTTAATTATTAGGGTCCGGCTTGACGAACTGAAAATAGAGAGTTGGTAGGAATTATGCAAGTGCGATCTGGTATCGTGGAGAGGATTAAGTCCAAGCAATATGAAGATAAACTTCTAGTGAAGCTGCGAGATGAAGTGGAAAAGGGTTATTACACTTCATTCACCATTGATGCTGATGATGATGTTGTAAGACTGCAAGGACATTTAAGCGACCCTTATGTTGATGGTCTCCGATAAGAATTGATGGTGGAAGCTCATGGTTCCAAATACTCTGTGTATCCGAGATCTACCAAGATGTATAAAAACCTGAAGCAGTACTATTAGTGGAAGAGTTTGAAGGTAGACGTATCAATTTTATGGCTAAGTGTTAGACTTGTCAGCAAGTGAAGGCCGATCATCAAAGGCCTTGGGGTTGGCTCAGAATATTGAAATTCCTCAATAGAAGTGGGAGATTATTAATATGGACTTTGTTGTGGGTTTACACCATACAAAGGCCAAGTTTGAATCTATTTTGGTAATTGTTCACAAACTGACAAATTTTTCACATTTCCTTCCTGTAAGGACGACAGATACTGCAGCGAAGTTATGCAAAGTTATATTTAAAGTAGATAGTCAGATTGCATGGGATTTTGAAATCCATCATATCTGATAGAGGTATGAAGATCAATGCTCACTTCTAGAAATTGTTCCAAGACGGTCTAGTAACTCGGGTAAATTTGAGCACTGGCTTCCATCCTCAGACGAACTAGCAGGCAGAGAGGACTATCGAAACTCTCAAAGACATGTTGAGCTTATGTGATTTATTTGGAGGAAATTGGGATGAGCATCTACCACTTATGAAGTTTTCTTACAATAACAGTTATCAAGCGAGTATTCAAATGGCTATTTATGAAGCCTTTGTATGGGAGTCGTTGTAGATCGCCAATTGGGTGGTTTGAACCTACTGAAGTAAAACTATTGGGTCCTGACTTTGTTCATGAAGCAATTGATAAGGTGAATCTCATTGTGCAACAAGTAATAACAGCTCAGAGTCGATAAAGGTCTTATACAGACATGAGGCGTCGTGAGCTAGAATTTGTTGTCGGTGACAAGGTATTCTTAAAAGTATCATCAATGAAGGGTGTAGTGCGGTTTGGTAAAAAGGGTAAGTTGAGTCCTCATGTTATTGGACCTTATGAAATCGTGAGAAGATTGGGGAAGGTGGCTTACGAGTTGAAGTTACCATCCGAGATGTCTATGGTGCATCCTGTGTTTCACATTTTGATGTTAAGGCTATATAAACCTGATCCTTTTCATTTCATGAATCACGAAGAGATTGAGGTCAACGAGGGGTTGTCTTATGAAGAAGAACCTGTGCAAATCTTAAATCATCAAGTTAGGAGGTTGAGAACTAAAGATGTAGCTTTTGTTATAGTCTTGTGGTGAAATTATAATATCAAAGAACTGACTTGGGAAGCGAAGGATGACATGAATAAGAAATACCCTCACTTATTCCCTATTTCAGGTATGTGTTAAACCTCTTGGTTAGTGAACCTTTGCAAATGTAAGGTAAAGGTGTAAAACCCTTTACTTTGTGTTGATACTTGATTGTTGTAGTTGTAGGAGTCACCATGAGGACCCTATTGTTATTATTAGGTTGTTAGTTGAGTTTGTTTTTGGAATAGGTCATAATACAAAGGAAACTCTGGCGGAATTTCTAAAAAATTTTGGGTTTGGTGCAAATTTTAGGCCAAGACTCTCATTCGAGGACGAAGGATCCTTGGGTGGGGGAGGAGGGGGAATGTAACATTTCCGTAAATTTAGGATAAGTGTGAAAATGTTAAGAGTGTAATAATGTGACATTTTAGCTATGTGAAGTCCTATCAAAATGAGTTTGGGTGGAAATAGTTGTGTTAAGATCAAGACAAATAGTGAGGTGCGTAAGATTCGATAGAATCGACTAGTTTACGATAGGTATGACTTCCACCCATTATACATGAAAACACGTTGGGGATTTGAGAAAACATAAAATATGAAAGTTGTATCCCTTTCAAATACCTTTCTAACTATATATGGACCAGGTCAATCGGAGCTCTGTATGATAGGAGTTATGCCCGTTTTATTGAACGATGTTGGCAATAGAGAGGGTGGCGCGAGAATTTCATATTTCAGACAGTTTTTGGCGTATTGCACCACCTTTGAGATGCAAAGGAGGCACAAAGAAGGTGGCTTGCTATGGCCTTGCGATGCAAGGGTGTCACAGGGATCCGATTTTCTAGTCCTGAATTTTATAAACTTCTAACTTTGTCAAAACTTTTCCCACTTTGTTTTCAATAACATTGGAAACAAAACAACCCTAAGGCCTCCCCTAAACCTCTAAGGTAAGTTCTTATTCAAACCTCATGATTATTATCTCATTCTAACAAAGGTTAACACTAGAATTCTCATCTATTCCATAGATTGTAAGAATTCGATTCAAGAACGGTTGAAGAAAATAATCGTTGGGATTTCATCGTGAAGTAAGTTTATATAATTCTAGTATGTTTATGGGGATTGTTTTGGGTTTATATATCGTTCATATATTTTTAGAATCCATGGGTGAACCGTATGAAAGCAAGAACCTGAATTTGGTTTAATAACCCTTGGAAAAGGGTGGGAATTCAAGATAAAAGTGTAAAGTTCTTATCTTTATCATCTAAATCAATTGTAAACTGATTCTTGAACTTCGAAAATTCCGTTTGGTAGCATTTTAGTGGGAATTGAGGTATGTCTCTTTTCGAACATACTTTTAACCTTTAAAAATGCTTTTTTTTTGGCAAGGTTTCATGTGCATGAAGGACAAGCCCGCATTGAACTTTATGTGTATTATACTATATATATGTATTCGATATTTTCCCCTATCATGAAGGAATGGTTGAAAATGAATTATAAAACTTTAATCGTTGGATGTGTTTTGCGCCTATAAGGGATGGTTTAATCTTGTTTCAAACGCTCGGATAGTTGATGTGTTTTGTCCTATGTACGGGTTTCATTGAATTGCAATTGATTAATGATTTGAACATGGTCTCTGAATTGAGTAATGACTTGACATACCCTATTGACGAGATGAGGAGCATAATTCAAATGGGCAATTCGGCTTCTATGCTATGATTGTGATTCAGCTAATAGACCATGATTTTTATTGTTTGTGTTTGGACTACCTACTCGAGACTAGTGTTAGCCTAGCCATTCGAGAGGAAGAGTGGATATCGAGGGTTAGTATGCCTGGTGTGGTTTGTGCCTAGATATTGAGGAGGAAGGGTAGCTATTGTGGGTTGATAGCCCCGATATGGTGCTTCTATGCAGTTTAGAGAACCTTAAGTGGTCATCCCTTCATTGCTATTGATTTGGGCCTATATTGGCATAATTGTGGTTGCCCATGAGTTGGCACATGATGAACTTAATTTCAAATGAAAGAACTTAAGGTAATGAGCACGTCTTAATAATTTAAAGTGATTATTTCTTCACCATTGTCTTATACTGGATATTCATGTTATGTTATCATTTGTTTTGAACTGTTTCTTATACTATTTTCAATTACACTTATCACCTTTATATTTTGCTATATAACTATTGTCTCAGAGACACTCATTCAGTATCCAGTACTCAGGCATACCATTGTTGTTTTTTATGGTTTGTTAGGTAACACAAAAGAGGTGTTCGTGATACACGTATGAAGTAGGAGAACTTGCTGCTTTCCGGATTTATTGGTGAGCCCACATGCTTGTTCGTGGGACACCCCTCTAACTTAGTTTATTATTTTTAATTTCCAGGTTGCGTCCTATAGTTAGACTATGTCACGACCCAACCCCGTAGGCCGTGACTAGTGCCCTATCTGGACACCCAACGCATCTATCAAACAGAGTTACACACGGATGGCTTATATATAAACAAATATCAGACGCTGCCTCAAATTATATCAAACACATCCACGTATATAACAGAAGCCGACAAGGCTGTGTTTCATATATACATATGCGGGCCGACAAGGCTGCCGCGGTGAATGGGATTGCCCAAACACAACATATACAAACAAAGCATGCGAAGTAGGCACAACCCACAAACATGTCCACGACCTCTAAACGGACGAGACGGAATCGGATGACGGGACGGGGCCGCCGTACCCCCGAACGAATATATACAAATGCACGAACAAATATATACCAAAAATATAAGCTCGGAATGAGAGGAGCACTCCAAATAGCGTAAGAGGGTGTCCTAGCGAGGTGGATCACCAACCGTGCGTCCGTACCGCGGGCATGAAACGCGCCCCCCCGAAGAAAGCGGGGTCGTACGAAATATGTACCGAGTATGCAAAGCGTAAAATGTAGTATACCAATCGAGTCACAATCGAAATAGAGGTACGAGAAAGTAAATACATTTCCAAAATATCAAAATGTTACTTCAAAATATAAATCATGCATAGGGCATGTGAAATATGGTCGCCGCCCGTCGATGGCTCCATAACACAAAGATAACACGTAAAGTTTCAAATCTCCGAATCTCCGTCACATATCATACACAGCATATCACCATACACAAGCATCACACCAAATATAAGTGGAACCCGGCCCTCGAGCGAGGAACTCGGTGAACCATGAACACAGCATAACACCGGAGTATATCATAATGCGCACGACAACGAAACCCGCCCGGACTCGCGAAGGATATAACAGAATGCACGAACGGAGTAGTGAGGAATCATATGCATAAAATCATTGTCATAATCCAAAAGATATGTAAAATAATCATATTTGAAATCGGAATAATAATTACAACATTTTTCTTTCAAAAGTCATCGAAATTTCATAAAGGAACGTTGCGGGACCCACGGATGAGTATAGACCCGAACTGAGCCCGCCTATGAAAAACGTACTCATCCTATGTCATACAACCTCCTACAAAAATCTCAAAGCAATCCGAGCTCTTCTGTGAAAGTTATGAGCGTTTGAAATTTGGAATCGCTAAAGAATAAACTTTAAAACAAAAAAAATCAGCTTTCATGTAATCTTTACAACTTATGAATTCCAAGAACATAAGGATCAATGTTTTGTAATGTCAACATAAGAATGCCAAGGAACAAGTGCGATTCATAACATGCTCGGATTGCGAGAATAGAGTTTCCTCGAGGCTCGTATCATAGCCTACTTTAACTACGGCATGCCAAAAAGAAAGGTTACGCTTTACATACCTCAAACGCTCTCCAATATACTCCAATTTCAAGATAAATCCAACCTACGATTCGGGCTGCCCACGATCTATAAACAAGTCATAAAATGCCAAACATTAGCTAAAGACTTTTTGGGCATTTAATTCCAAATTTGCCCTTAATTCTACAGAAATTTGGGCAGCATTTCCCGTAAATAGGCCACCCCGAGAATTTAACTCGGCCAAATCAATCAACAACAACAACAATAACCAACCTAGCAACATCAACAACCAATCCAAAAGGCAATACAACAATAATAGCTCTCTTTCCATCATTCAACAACTTTCATAATTTTAATTCAACGGCTTAACTTCAAGCTAACATCGACGCTTATACATTTAAATACTATCCCGAATCCATACCAACAATATTTAGAGACCTTCTAAGCAATTCACATAACACTTCCAACAATCTAAATTTTTCTCCAATTTGGCCGAGAACAGCCCCTAACCCGAGAACCCCACTTTTCACATTCCTCATTCTCAAATCATGATTTGCATCCACAATTCACATTCTAACAATGTTATTCTCATCCATATACAAATTTACATTAAATATACAACAACCTCCAAATCAGTCCGCAACAATTACAACATCAATTTGAGTCAATAAACATTCATTTCCAACATAGAATTCATAGCGACGACGACTAAAACATTAAGCGACATTCATTCGTTCATTGTCATATAGTATGACCCATTTTGACCAACACTACATATATACATATATGGATGATTCTCAATCGTTCTTCACCTTACAATGATCGTAATACACTAACTAGGCATTAATTCATAGTTTCAACACAACACAACAAACACCCATTTGCACGGCTCAAACACCACACACACACAACTCACTTCCAACATTCCATATTTCATGATTTTCCTTCATTATAACATACTACAACAAGCATACAACCTTTATAACATACAAAACATAATCAAATCTTACCTTTTCTCTTCAATTTCCCAATAGCTTAGGGTTTCCAAAGACGAAAATTAATGGATTGATCGCTCCAACGACACCTCCACGCTACTTAGGGACCTCAATATAGTAGGTTTACACCAAGGAATTAATTTTGGAAGAGCTTTAAAATGGGAGTTGATTTTTTTCACCCTTGGCCGAGAGCTTCATGCTCCTCAACTTCTTGTTCTTTTATTTCTCTAAGTGTTGAAATGCAAATGAAGACTTGTGGTCATCTTTTAACTAATATAAGAAGTGCACAATTGTACCTTGGCCCACATTAATGTGTTGTTCCAATTAAAAGTTGACACAAAAATTGTGTGGGCACCACTCCACATCACACGGCCACAACATGTAAAAGTGGATGATTTTCAACTTCCAATTTTATCACTTTTGGTCCCAAATTCTCCTAATTATTCCATACCAACAAATTCATGAACAACTTATGTCTTAAAAAAAAAAAATCAAAGGTCAAAAATCCCGACTTTGTATCCCGAAATAGTTTTGTCCTTAACTTATCATAATTAATCCGGATTGTTCCAATGCATGAAATACGGGTTCTAACAGACTATTCATTTAATTATCTTAGAAGCTCCATAGGTAGATGTTAATCTTTTGTGTGTAGTTGTTGAAGTCATAGTTTGACTCATTGGTGCATTTGCCACGTTTTACGACCGGCTATTTATAATAGATTTCCGTTGGTTACTTTTATAAGTGTAGGTATGTTTTCATTTAGCCCTAGATGACTTGTTTTAAATAAGTCTTTGAAGAACTTAAATGAGATTTGTCGATTATTTAACTTTATAAGGTGCTTTCGATGTGGTTCTTTAGCATCGGATGTTTGTTACACCAGGGTGGGCGTGACAAAAACATAAGTAAAACTTGTAAGGAGTGTTTTTTAATAACTGATATATCCACCACATGAGCACATGGAGTGCTATCATGACCCAACCGGAGGGCCACGACGGGCACCCGGAGCCACCCTACCGAGCACCTCCTAACATATTTTCATAATTACATCTAGGTGAGCCACATGGCCATCTCATAATTACCATTAACTAAATAACATAAATTTCATCGGACGTAGGCGCCTTTATATAAACATCATTAAATATGCCCATATATACACAAGCTGACAAAGCTATCAAAATGATATACAAACTATGAGCCAACAAAGTTGAGGGATATCTAGCTATACACATTTGTCTACAAGACTCTACGAAGAGTATGTAATATAATAAAGACGGGACAGGACCCCGCCATGCCCATATATGCATACAAAAAAATATTATCAACTATTGCAGCTCCGGATCAAAAGGAGCACTGCTATGCAATCACCGACGAAGCAGCCTAAAGGTCTGGTCTACCTCCCTGTCTACCTGTGAGCATGAACACAACGTCCACAAACAAAAGGACATCAGTACGAATAATGTACTGAGTATATAAGGCATGAATAGTAACATGATAAGAGCATGCAGAATAACATAAAATAGAAGGACCATTTATACCTCTTGAGATGTTCATCATGCTTACCTAACCTTTCTCTAAAGAAAACATTCCACACATACAAATATACATATAATGATACCATACCCGACCATGTAGGTTCGGTGTCATCCATACTAGACCATAATAAGATTCGGTGTTGTCCATACCCAACTGCAGTGGTGTGCGCGCAACAGATATCATACCCGACCATATAAGCTCGGTGTCAAAAATAGCTATATATATATATATATATGACATACATGAGTATCTAAGGGAACCATTACAACTCTATCGGGGTGACATTAAGTCGGTAAACCGCCGATTTCCATTATGGAATCACCATCATCGTTACCATCATCACTATGGAGAGCTTTTACCAATAATATCGTAAGAATATTGCAAGTTATGAACTTCTAGCATTTCTAGGAATAGGACATTATGAACATCATAGATGGATTCACGACGAGGAAGTCATGCTTTTAGAAAGAAGGGTTAACCTTACATATCTTTACGTCTTCTTAACTATCTAACGTTCTCCTCCAAAGTCCGCAAAATCTACATTCAAGAGGATTCACACTAAGGTTAAGTCTTGAAAACACTTCTAAGTTCAAACTAGTGCAATTAACGAACGAAAGAAATTTGGGCAGCCTTTCCCCTATTTTATCAACTTCCACCAAATTACAAATCAACTCCCAAACAACAATAATAACATTCAGAATACCATATTCAAGAAGTTACATTCAATTCAATCTCAAATTTATCCAAAATCCCTTTTTCAAGTTCATCTCATAGTCATCTTCTTCACCTCAACACTTTATAACTTCTCCACTTTAATTCTTTTCCTTTACAAGAGTTACTAAACCTTTATATCAACTCAATCATGTAAATAATAGGAATATCATACCTTATTATAGAAGAAATTCACCTTCCCCAACTCCTTTCAAGACCAAGTTTATTACAACTTTGAAGAGAAGCAAGAACAATCACCTTCCATGGATTCTCTTTGGGTTTTGATGTTGATCTTCTCTCTTGATGATATAGAAAGGTTTGGAGTGTTATGGAACCTTTAAAAACTCTCAAGAACCTTCTTTTAATATGGGTAAATAAGTAAGGAAAGTTAATGTAAAGAATGGGGTCTTTTGGGGTTTAAAAAAGTGTCCAATTCGCACCACCACTCCGTGTTGCGGCGAGTATGCGGCTCAGCATACTGAGTATGCGGCTGCATACTCCCTCCAAAACATAGGGGTGGTGTTGGGAAGAATTCTCACCCAAAATGGGGAGTTGGCGGCCAATATGCGGCCCAGCATACTGAGTATGCGGCCGCATATTGCTCCTTTTTCCCCGGTTTCGCGAAAATGCGTTCTTTTTGATTCGTTTGACTTCCAATCCTTATGGAACCTTCTTGGAACTTGTGTAAAACTTCATTAACCCTTTAAGGGGCTATATTTCTCCCTCAAGGAATTACTAAAAAATTTATAACTCAAATGATATGAAATTTTCCCAAAACATGACTCAAATTCCAATTCCTTTGACGAACTTACTTCCACCAATTCATGTGACTCCAAAACCTTAAGGTGCACACTAAAAGTTATCAAATTCCCTAATTAACCTTATAAGGACCTCTTATCCACTTTATCCTTGCGTTAGTCTACTCATAATGTGAACGACATGAAATTTCCAAGATGTAACATTCCTCCCCCCTTTAGGAACATTCGTCCTCGAATGTTAGGCTCTTAGGGATTCTACAAAAAAATTTGCGTAGTTTCCCCTGTAATATGTCACTACCATCCTATCACATCAACCTAAAATATATATATGTATCGCTTCACAGGGCTAAAACAACAACAACAACAACAATGGCCACACACGACCAAAAAATCATTGAAAGAAAGCATTACATACCTGAGGACAATGGTGCCTCTGTTTGAATCTCCTCTGGGAGTGGAAATAAATGTGGATACCTGAACTTCATATCTTCTTCAGCTTCCCAAGTAATTTCTTCCCTATTATTGTTCCTCCATACAACTTTAACTGAAGCTACATCCTTGGTTCTGAGCCTTCGAACTTTCCTATCTAGAATAGCAATGGGAACTTCTTCGTAGGATAGTTGCTCGGTGACTTGGACATCATCTACAGGTACAATTCTGGAAAGATCTCCAATGCACTTGCGAAGAATCGATACATGGAAAATCGGATGGACTGACTCCAAATTCGAAGGTAGATCTAATTCATAAGCCACCTAGCCTACCTTACGTACAATCTTATAAGGCCCAATATACCGAGGGATAAGCTTGCCCTTTTTACCAAACCTTATGATGCCCTTCATCGGCGACCCCTTCAAGAATACCCATTCATTCACTTAGAAGTCTAAGTCTCGTCGGCGATTATCTGCATAAGATTTATGATGGCTTTGAGCTGTTAATAATCGATCCTGAATAAGCTTGACCTTTTCCATGGCTTGCTGGATCAAGTCTGGCCCTATTAGCTTAGTTTCTCCTACTTCGAACCACCCAACTGGTGATCTGCACTTGCGCCATATAAAGCCTCATACGGGGCCTGGTGGAATGATAACTATTGTTACGTGCTAAACCTATAAGAGGTAACTGATCATCCCAACTACCTCCAAAATCTAACAAACATGCCCGTAACATAGCCCCAAGATTCTGAATGGTACGCTCAGCTTGCCCATCGGTCTGTGGATGAAATGTTGTACTAAGACTCACCTGAGTCCCCAAACATTCTTGGAAGGACTTCCAGAAATTAGCTGTAAACTGTGTCCCTCTATCACAAATAATAGCTACTGGAACACCATAGAGTCGTACTATTTCTCTTATATAAACCTTTGCATAATCATCAACTGCGTATGTAGTTCTGGCTGGTAGGAAATTAGCTGACTTCATAAGTCTATCCACAATTACCCATGTGGAATCATACTTCCGCTGAGAACGAGGTAAACCTATAATGAAATCCATATTAATGACTTCCTATTTTCAAGTCGGAATTTCCATAGCTTGTAACAATGCATCAGGCTTTTAATGCTTAATCTTCACCTGTTGATAGTTAGGACATTGAGCTATGAATTCTGCTATATCTTTCTTCATTCCGTCCCACCAATATATGGACTTAAGATCATGATACATTTTCGTCGTTCCCGGACGAACAAAATAATGGGAACAATGGGCTTCCTCCAAAATCTGGTGATGTAATCCTGCTACATCAGGAACACATAATTTGCCTCGACACCTGAGAACTCCATCTGCAGAAATTTCAAAGGATGATTTCTTCTTCTGGGGAAGTGTATTTCTATAATGAACTAATATGGGATCTTCATACTGGCGCTCTTTCACCTCAACTACTAGGGACAAAATAGCTGAATTCTGAATGGTAACTCTCATATTTCCCGAGTCCATTACTCGAACTCCTAGGCTAGCTAACTGCTGAAGCTCATAAGCTAACTCTCTCTTCTCTAGCTGAACATCACATTAGTTTCCCATAGATCTACAGCTAAGATCATCAGCTACAACGTTCGCCCTCCCGAGATGATATAGAATGCTAACATCATAATCTTTCAATAACTCCAACTATCGTCTTTGCCATAAATTCAACTCTCTCTGCTTGAAAATATACTGGAGACTCTTGTGATCTATATAAATCTCAACGTGAACACCATACAAATAATGTCTCCACATCTTCAATGCATGAATCACAGCAGCTAATTTAAGATCATGGGTTGGATAGTTTTTCTCGTGTTTTCGCAGCAGCCCTGAAGCATAAGCAATAACTCTATTATGTTGCATCAACACACAACCCAACCCTACTCCTGAAGCATCACAATACACCATATATCCCACCGGTCCTTCTGGAAGTGTTAGAATCGGGGCCGAAGTCAGCCTATCCTTCAGCTCCTGAAAACTGAGCTCACAAGCATCCGTCTATTAAAATTTAGCTGATTTATGAGTCAGTTTCATCAATGGTGCAGAAATAAAAGAAAAGACTTTTACAAATATTCTCTAATAACCTGCCAATCCTAGAAAACTATGAACCTCTGTAGGTGTAGTAGGTCTCGGCCAAATCTTTACAGCTTGATTCTTCTGGGAATTGTTACACCTCGAAAAAAAATTTATTTATGCACAGCGAATAGAATACGAAGAGCACGAAGTATATGGTATTTCAATAAGTAAGGAATGATATTTGATGACCCTAATTAAGATTTCAAAGACATTCGAGGTAAGAGAAGAAAGTTTGCCAAGAGAAGGCAAGGCATACGATATGTATCGGAAAGGATTTACGAGTAGCAAGTTAATGATGAT